>NW_015630392.1:758048-771872 GCF_001515625.1 Sinocyclocheilus rhinocerous | reverse complement strand
GTGTGTAGAGCAGGGGAACGCGAGGAACAGTATTGAGAACCACTGCTTTTAAACATTGATTTTGAAACCTGTGAATCCATTAGAATGAACTTTCAGCTTTGTAACTTTGCAGATATTGTTTATGCTCAAACAGCAACATTACACACTAACTAACGTTAAAAAAGTGAAATCGCAATCAACCACCCCTTTAATTCAGGGTAGATGATAGTTGACATTATAGTGATATAATTCATGCTTAATTTAATGAAAGCAAATGATATGCACACAAAGTTACTGAAAATCAGTATTTTACACAATATCGATTTTAGATTCATCATTTAAAAACATGTATTGTTCATTTTAAAGCTCTCTGTTTATTTTGGAGTTGACAAAAGGGTCATCTAGCTCAGTGCTTCTCAACCTGTCCTGGGGACCCCCAACCACGGCACATTTTGTATGTCTCCCTAATAGGCCACACCTACTTCCAAGTCTTGCAGACTCTACTAATGAGCTGATGAGTTGAATTAGGTGTCTTAAATGTGGGAGACACTCAAAATATGCATTGGTTGGTGGTCCCCAGGACAGGCTTGAGAAGCACTGATCTAGCTAATCGGTTTGGCCAATTAATCCATCGAACAAAAAGCTTAAAATGGCTAGTATATTCACCTGCCTTATATATTACAATTTTCCACAAAACAGTACATAACTTTTGTAGGTTCTCAGTTAATAATACCTGATAGGCTCTTTGACTGTAAGTCTGGCCCCTCCTTCACTGCCAGGTGAGAACTGAAAGCCGTGTCTGACTCCACTCACTTCTCCCAGCAGTCCCCACAGAGACGTTTCAGCAGTGAAGAAAGAGCTACTGAGTGCTCTGAGTGAGACAGGAACCATATCAGGATCTCCTGACAGGGTGTGCTGTAGGGAACAACCACTTTTAGTTCAAACATATAGTCTGTTATAAATACTTCAGAAAAATTGTGCCATATTCAGAATGCACACTGACCGTAAATGACAGACATTCTGTTTGGTGAAGCAAAAGACACTGAACAGTGCTGGGATAACATCTGCTAGAGCTTTCAGCAGCACTTCTGATGGACTATTACCCACCACACAAACCTGACCAGATTGAAATAAAGCTCTTATGTAAATGATGATATTGCAGTTTCATAGTTTTATATATATATATATAAAAAATTGATGATATGGTGCTTAAACAATACAGAATGCTTTGCTTACTTTATATACATCCTCAATACAGCGAGTCAGCTCCCACTCCTCCACTGCATCCTGGGATAGGTCATCTCCTGCAAAAGCTTATCAGTTAATTTTATAATACTTAAAAGAGCTTTGCATCCAAAAATTATTTTAGGTCTGTGTATTGAGACAAACATTAGCAACTTGATGCAGCTTCATCGCTCAGTCAGAGCATAACAACCTATATCAATCAGCCACTATAAAATGCTAAACTAGTCTCCTAACATACATATTAACCGGTTCCCTCTGCACAGCGATGAAGGGGGGAGAGAAGAGGAAAGAGCAGGAATCGCTGTGCAAACTCAGGCCGATCTTTGACCAAAATGAGCGCCGCCCTGGTGGCCACTCTCTGGAACTGCTGTGCAGTCAGGTTATCTTGAAATGCAGAAGATCCAGAACCTAAATCCAGTGACATTACATCTCATGATTAGAGTCAATTGTAGACATTCTGTATAGGTTTTTAGGAAACAGATGACAATACACTGTTTTTTTTTAATTATACGACTATTACTATCGTTTGCAAACCAAATAAAATATCTGAATCACCATAATGCCAATAATCTCTCACTTTTGACTGAAATAAGAGAACATTATTTTATCTGTGGACACACTTGACTGTAATAACCCTCAGCAGAGAGGGACTGCTGAGGACAGGCGGCAAGGATCTTGGCCACAGCATCACATTTCCTCCAGTCAGAGTCGCCACCTGCTGGTCAGAAATGTGAAACACAGATAAACATGACTGAAAGAATGGCATGATAAACCCACTAACACATTGGGAATTTCTAGTTATGTACTGGATGACAATACATGTTTTCCACCACGATTAAAAAAAATATGATTCCATAACTTGGCTGAACCTGCTGACACTGTGCTGTTTACAGAATATGCAAAACACACTTGCCCACTCGCTGATATGTCTCCTATTTTTAGTTCAACAGTCCTATTTTTAGCTCTATCCATTCTAACCCAGGCATCTACCTAGGTAAATGTTGTAGGAGACAGGACACAGTTCCAGGATATTGCAGTTTATTAAAATTTGTGTACAATAAAAAACTGAGAGCAGGAACACAGGTGTATTTGTAAATGTATTTAGAATCATGCCTAAGGCATAAAGGACAAATAGGTTACCAATGATATAGTCATAAAAAAATTTTTTTTTTTAAACAATAAAAGGGTATTTATAGACATTTTAAATGTTTTAAAAATGTATTATTTAAAAAAAAAAATTTAGTAATTATACTAGTTTAGGGCTGCATTACTGAACGAGTAATAACAAAATAAATGGCTGGTATAATACTATTACTAATCATTTAAATTAATAATAGCAAATAAGGCATACAAAAAAATTCAGATTTTTAATTATTGTAGACAATATTTACTCAAACTTCGCTTAAAAAAAAAAAAAAATTTGCATCTGATAGTTTTGTAAACTTGATTCCATTCCCTCAAACACCTTTTCAGATGTTGAAATGCCAAATTCACATGTTTGTCTGAAGCCATCTGACCTCTTTGCTGAATTCAGCCTTACCTCCGGTCCCCTCTAGGATGGCCCTCACCACTGCCTGGACACCTTGTGGTTGCATTAACCTATCAGACAGCAACTGTCCACACAGTCGCCTCAGCCACGGGGGGGCTTGGGTTAGAACCTTGCCTCCCCCACCAGCACATCCACCTCTGGAACCTGATGATGCCTACAGCAAATCACAGATTACACATGACAAGCCTCTATGGAGTCAAACAAACACTAACACATCAGAAAATAATTCAGAAACACCTGTTTAGGACCCCCTTGTAAAACAAGCAGTTCTTTGATGACGATTGGCTGATACACTTTCCCAAGAAGATTGTGGAGCGCTTCTTTGCAGGACTTGTGCTCCTCTACCGTCAACCCCTGTGGTAGATGAGCAAGGCAGAAATGGTTAAACATTTAGCTTTGGCCAACATGAAACATGAAAAAATGACCTACAGGACTTGCAAACCTACTTTTTGAATTTTCGTGTCATATCAGTGAGTTTTCCTATCATTCTTATTGTAGAAAAAAATATATTTTTATAATTTTTATATAAAAATTTTCATAACAGTTTTATTTTAGTAATATTGATATACTATTATAGTATTTATTTATATTTTGAATTAGATTTCATTTTTATGTTTTCAGTTTTTATTACCATTTTAGTTTAAATTTCATTCATTTTTTTGTGTGCTTATTAGCATTTTTTAGCCTAAATTTATTGTTATTTCAGTTTTAGTTTCGGTAATTAGTACTTCAACTTAAACTATATTTATTTCATTAGTTGCCAAAGCAACATTTCTCATTTTCATTTCAGCTTTTATATGATTTAACAAAAAGATTAACAAAAAGATTTGCAATAGTTTTAGTTTAATTTTATTCTTTGTTTAGTTTAAGTTTAATTTTGGTAGGTGCTTTCGTCATTTTTATTATATATTTTTTTTTTTTTACTATTTCTATATAGCTTTACTGTTTCTATTTTTATTTTTCTGTTTTAGTCATTTTTGTACTTTAACATAAACTTATTTTATTTCAGTTAGTTGCCAAGTCAACATTTCTAACTTTCTTTTAAGTTTTATAAGTTGTTCATTGATATATATTTCTAATTCAGAGATATGTAAAACTATTAAAAATAATATTTTGTTAAATTTTTTTTCATGACTGTTCCGGGTTTGGAACAATTTTAAATTTCCCTGGTTTTCCATGGCTTTAGAAACCCCAGACCTAAAGTGAGACTATAGGACACCACTAGTATAATGTAGTCAAAAAAGGATGAAATATTAGTGTATTTTTACCTTATTGCTCTTTGTACCATCTCCTTCAGGGCGCTGGGGTCGATATGCTAACTGACACAGAGCTGCCATGATGTCACCCAAATGGCGAGTAAACACAGGAGTTGCTAGGGATGACAGTGCAGACACCTCCAGCAGCACATTAGTGGTGATAAGTAGACGCCGTTCCCCCGCAGGGGCCACATCCTGTTGGACTGCCCCCTCCACTGCTGCCCCAAAAGCTGACCGCAGCCCCAGGGCCACCCCTACACCAGGGGCTAAATACGGGCAGAGACCCAGTGTGACCACAAACTGCAGCACAGTGCCCAGTGTCTTTTGTTGGGCCACACTGAGAACATCTGGAGGAAGCGGTGGAGCTGCTTCGGGGGTCGCAGGATTTGGTGCAGTAGGATTCTGGTGAAAGGCTTCCAGGAGGCGGTTGAGGTGATGTGCCAGGCAGATCAATAAGAGAAGACATTCCTGGACAAAGCTCCAGGATAGGTCATCCGTATCACTGCAGATCCATGTGATGTCTCTTCTGACATCCTCCAGAAGTTGTCGGGCTTCCTCCAGCTCTTCTCTCCCAGACATGTGCTGCCTAAGCTCTGACAGGTTCCTCTGGAGAGCCCACACAAGTGCTGTTTGTGTGCTTTGACCATCGCTCAACTGAGCCTCTAGAAAAGAGTGTGGACCATCATTGCTTGCCATTATTATTTTAAAATGTGCAAAACATAAACATCACCCGCATGACTTTATTTCTTCTGTGATGCAGAAAATCAGATGTTGGACAGAATGACAGTCACCATTCAATTTAAATATACACTGAAAGTTAACTTTGAGCCGAGGCTGCCAGCACCTAAAAATCTGCCTGACATCTAAAGAAAGTAAGTCATACACTTTTGGAACAACATGAGGGTGAAAAAATTCTAACAGTATAATTTTTTTCTCTTAACATGCGGGTAATGCATCTGCCAGACTAGACTGACTAAATTTAGCCAACCATTTGACACTTTTGACACAACTGTAATATATTCTTTCTTACCTCGAATAGGTTTCGTTAATATACTAAGAGACTTTATTAATGCTGTGGTCATTTTAAACCACACTGCAATGTGCTGTCTACAAATATTTTGTCGCAATACTTTAACGTAAATATGGTAGAAACCTTTCAAAATAAAAGTCCCACAAATTAAAAGGTCTCTCTCTCTCTCTGTGTGTTGCGTTATCTGAATGGTGGTTGGTGATTATACTTCTGCATAAAGGCACTAAAACAAATGCTACTATAATTTATAAATACTTTAATTTAACTAATATAGAAATATTTTTGCAAAACAGTCATTAGAAGAATGTTTTTATTCATTCATTCATTTTGTGGTGAAATATGATTCAGATGCGTTTGAAATTTACCCAGATTTGAAGAATTTACAGATATGCACAGATGAATGAGTGAAGATCAGCATAGACTTTATTCTGTTTGTTTTACACAATATAAACATAATACAATTTTGCAAATGCAAAGTTGAGGAGAAAAAAACATTCTAATACATTTTATCGTTATCACTGAAACTAACTTAATCCAACCATTCCTGTCACTGACAGAGCTGAATTTCAGGCCTGATTCAAACAAGGACAGGTAGGCGCAAAATCAAAAGTTCACATATTAGCATAATGTACATAAAAGTTAAATAAATAGTAAATAAGTTATTATCATATAAATAAATAAAGCCTAAATAAAGTAGTGTTTTACAATAATACCGATATTTCTTCCTTTCAAGAAAGATTATGTTGGTTTGTAAGCTTAAAAAATAAACCATGTGATACATGCAACCTTTCAGCTTATACATATAAGCATATCAAACAATGTAAGTACCTTATCAAAAATTGCATTTTAAAACAAACACGACATGGTACATGAGACACGTCTCTACAGTTTTGGTCTATATAGTAGCTAGTATCCTCTCTTACTGCTTAGGAACTGCACAAGTACAGGCTACAGTCACTGACACAAGTTTATACTCTAAGGAGTATTTTTTGGGGTCAGACAGGCAAGGAACCTTCTTCAGGAATAAACGAGTTTGCTTCACAGGCACAGAGTTGTAGGTCCTATTTTCAACCCCGTTAATGATGCATCCATCACACAAACACTCTGCTTCCTCGTATTTGGAGGGGTACATGTCTGCATTTTCCACAGTTCTGAAAATACAACAGATACAAATACATTAGTCATGTAGCAAGTAGCTAAAATTGGTTAAATAGATATTGCATTTACACAGTTGTTTTACTTTATGATTTTGCATTATTGTTTAAACACTACTAAACATGCCTCATAATGCTTTCAACAGCCTTGGTTCTTTTCCATTCATATTTTCCCCCCCAAGATAAATAAATAAATATACATACACATAGCCAGCTTCGTGGTTAATTGCAACATTACAAACTTTCTTTTGAAGCAAAAAATTATAAAAGGTTTTGAAAATTAGACAAAATAACAAAAGTACAAGACTGTGAACTCTTTTATGAGGCAACCACGCAGCGCATGATGCACTGAAAATGACGTAATCGAATAAAAAACGACGATTGTACAATATTAAACTATTTATGAACGTATATATTATATAAGTATGTATCAAATAAAATATATTTGAAGTTTACTACAAAATAGTCAAACATTTAAATATAGGAAGGACGGTTCGATTACGTCATCAGCAATGCTAGCGTAGAGTTTTTTGCAGGGTTCTGATTTCTATGGTATTGCTAAAATGCATGGTTTAGAGAGCTATATCTACCTTATCCGCCAGGGGGACAGTGAGCGGTCATTGAGTGCTGATGAAAACCGAGTGAAATCTTCACAGGAGTCCGCCGTATGATGGACGGACTGGAGACGCCCGTGTTTGTGTGCAGGCAAGGAGTGAAGAAGCTTGTTGTGAATCTTCTTGAACCCATGTTCACATTCACTGAAACTGCCCAAATTCTTTCCTTTCACGATGTTCTCCGACAAGAAGAAGAAAAATATTCCAAAAAACAGCGGAGACTGCAAGATAAAGAATAAATAGATAAATCAAATAAGCAGAATGCGATAACAATTTCTTTATAAAGAAAATCATACATTTTATAGATTAAGATATCCATTACTGTCTAAAATATGTATCTAGGTACATAAAAAAAATGTTCTACTTACCCACATAATTTATTCGAGCTTTATTATCAAAACTTAGGTGACCCGCAGAGATGCTCAAGTTCAGTGCTCAAGTTGCGTCGGGCCTGACTGTTATACTTTTCCTGAAGTGCTTACGCGAATTTATACCTGTCGTATCCATCATCAGGGAAAATCCGAGTCTATAAGGAAATAGTAATAAATATTCACTTCCGTGCTTCCTCTTTCATATGAAGCGCTATACACAAGCGCATTATACTGTAGGCTACCTGGAAGAAGAAGAAAAAAAACTTCACCTTTAAAAAAAAAGAAAAGAACGTATTTTCATTATCAATCAGTCTGTAAAACATTTCAGTTAACTCAAATGAAATCCTTCGCCATTTATATTTTAAACGAATAGGATCTGTGACATCAGAATGAGACAGCGGAAGTTTATCCTCTCGTATCATCAGTAATCCATTTTTTCCTGATCTTTAAGTGCCCAGTAAATGGTTTCATTCATTAAACGCAGTACTTCAGTCGTTAATACTTGTACATTATTTGACCCTCTAACTCTAGCACTCTCTATTCTAATTCTATTCCTAAAAAACACTTGTCCCTTTTAGACTTGCACTCTATTCATTTGCTGCTTGTTTTCTTTAAACCGAAAAACTAACACTTGCTTTCTAATCTTTTTGTATTCTATGTTTCTTTTCAATTATTATACAATTAACAAAAGCAAAAAAAAAGACCTCTAACACTAGCTTGCTCTATTCCTGTTCTATTCTATCGGTTTTCTTTTTATTATATTATTAAAAAAAAAAACTTGCTACGTGTACTGCGTTAAGCTAACTGAGACTTGTTATAGCACTTGTATATCATTGCTCTTTTGTTGATTTTGATTGCTTCCATTGTCCTCATTTGTAAATCGCTTTGGATAAAAGCGTCTGCTAAATGACTTAATGTAATGTAATGTACATTGTCTTCTTTGATAGGAAAGGGGAGATGTAAGGTCCCATAGTTAATAGCTCCATTAATATTAAAGAGAAGTGTTGCAAGACAACCCCAGATGTGTTACTCACACAAAACATGTACCAAACTTACCCTGCATTTCACTAAGACTAAATCTAACAACATTACTTAACATGAAGAGGTATCACCAATATTCTGCTTCAGATGGACAAAAGTTCCCTTTTTCTGAGCATTTTGTGACCTTTTCAAATCCCTGAAAGAGTGAATGTGGAGATAAATTGTGGGAGCCCCCTGGATGTTTTGGACATGACAAAGACCTCAATAACAGGTCATTCATTAACTAAAATGAGCTTTGACAGCAGTTTTGGCTGCCTGTGGGGTCGCCATCACGGGACAAGACCAAGTGAATTTCCCAACATCATTTTTATTATATTATTAAAAAAAAAAACTTGCTACGTGTACTGCGTTAAGCTAACTGAGACTTGTTATAGCACTTGTATATCATTGCTCTTTTGTTGATTTTGATTGCTTCCATTGTCCTCATTTGTAAATCGCTTTGGATAAAAGCGTCTGCTAAATGACTTAATGTAATGTAATGTACATTGTCTTCTTTGATAGGAAAGGGGAGATGTAAGGTCCCATAGTTAATAGCTCCATTAATATTAAAGAGAAGTGTTGCAAGACAACCCCAGATGTGTTACTCACACAAAACATGTACCAAACTTACCCTGCATTTCACTAAGACTAAATCTAACAACATTACTTAACATGAAGAGGTATCACCAATATTCTGCTTCAGATGGACAAAAGTTCCCTTTTTCTGAGCATTTTGTGACCTTTTCAAATCCCTGAAAGAGTGAATGTGGAGATAAATTGTGGGAGCCCCCTGGATGTTTTGGACATGACAAAGACCTCAATAACAGGTCATTCATTAACTAAAATGAGCTTTGACAGCAGTTTTGGCTGCCTGTGGGGTCGCCATCACGGGACAAGACCAAGTGAATTTCCCAACATCATCAGATCAGCCAATCTGAAAAACATCTCCCCAGGAGTCCCCTAAGCTTCATGCATAAATTCTATACATTCTACAGAGAATGCGAAACTGGTTATTTTGGCTATCAATCACACACAGTGAATTAATTTCACTCACATGCTGACTGAAATTGTAATAATCAGTGTATTATATATATATATATGCAATTTGAAATACCTATTATTCATAGCAGACTGCACATTTACATTTTTTTAAAATAATTATTAAACATCCTAATATTAATGAACCATTTAATTTTTTTTTATACTAAACTCATTTTTATTGCTTATTTTTTATACAATGACCCAACAGTTTGAAGTCAACAGTAATTTGTATTATATTCAGCTGCACTGACACTAAATCAGAAGTGCACAACACTAATTGTACAAATCATGACAGCATAATCATTTAAAATAACTTATGAAAGAATGTGGATGTAATCATAGAAGAGCGTATAAGATTATTTAACTCCTACAACTTATGACGTATAAAAGTAAACAAAGGAAGATGAATAATGTTCCAACCCCGTCAATAAATTATCTCACTAATTTGCTGTAGGTATTGATTCTAAGCTGCAGAAGCAGTATAATGGATCAACAAACAGAGTCAAGCAATAAAATAAAACCGCACACCAGTGATGGATATGTGCACATGCTCTGGAGAAACAAAGTAGGGCATCAGACTCATATGTGCATAGATGGAAAAGCCTTCCATTAGATGCAATCTTTCCATTATAGAGGAAGCATTTCAACAGATTCCTTATCTTTATCAAAATAGTTTATTTAGAAGCTTTTTTCTGTCACAAAAAGCAAGACGTAATTATTCCTTATCTCCAGGTGTCCCCATTGCAGCCTCTCACACTTTCAACTAAAAATGAGGGACAAATAAAATGCAGGTTTTCACTTGAAAAACTAGGGGAAACAAATGCAGAATCTTAAAAAAAGCAATACTTCACATCATTGTCATTGGTTCTCTAGAATCATACACTTTAAGCAACAGGTATTCTGGCACCTGACTTTGTAGTTGTACATTGTGAAAAACAGTAAATGCTAAATACGTGGTGGTGGATACTAGTCAAATTCATTGATTAAGGTGGACTTTCCTAACGGTAAGGTTATGAAAAGACAGTTCCAGATTCTTTGAGCAGGACCAACGTGAAATGCGCAGATGTGTCCAGGATGGTCGAAACAGATTGAGCATACATCTGTCACACTCACCACATAAAATAACAAGAGTAGGGATAAAGCAACTAGAATATGAGAGAGAAGGGATCGTGGCAGGATGAAGAGCAAAAATGTGCGCTGAATGTACAATTTTTTATCTTTGAGACACACTACAGAAAAGATTCCATCTTCCTGCGAAAACAAACAAGTGAACAGGGCCACTTCTCAACTTCAGCACATCAATATAAAATCTAGACAACCTCTCTCTGAGGGCAAAACAAGCAGAAATGTAACGGCGGTCTCTTTTCCCTAGGACATTTATGCCCTTAGAGTTCAGAACGGCGACCATTTCTGGCAAACAATGGGCGTTAAGAAAACAGATGTCCCAGAAGTTGGATGACGCCAGGTTTATTATTTCCCAGGGATTTTGGCCCTTTTGCGGGCTATGGCATCCTCGACAGCCTTTAACTGTTTCAGCAGCTCCTCGCGACGAGAAAGTGTGCTGCTCGGCTTGCCCGGGCCGGAACTAGAAGCGGAGCCAGAGCCGGATCCAGCCCCGGGCGCAGGTGGTTTACCTGTAGACACAGCAGCAGGACCTTTCCCAGAAGATTTGGGTGGTGGAGATAAAGGACGCTTCCTGGAGAGGGAAAATATAAAGAATTGAGTAAATTACAAATATGGGATATTTTTAAATCTCTAGTCTTAGTCACACAAAGATAAAGCTTTTGTTACAAAACACCTTGATCCACCATGCACATAAAAAGGGAACTAATGCTGAACAAACATGGGGATTTTTATTTACTTATTTTTATATATTTTTTTAAAGCTAGATTAATACAAAAATCTGTTCACAATCACTGCTCAACATACAGAATATGAGACATCTGAATGTGTTATTTACACAAACAGACCCATATCAAAGGGCAACTAATAGTTCTCATGCAAACAAATCAAATTAACTAATTTAAATTCATTCAAACATTTTTCCCTACATGAACATGTCAATTGACTACTGGAAATCACCACATATTTGAAGGGATATTCAGAAAGTGTGACAGAAAAGAAAGTGGCAGTGAGTACCTTTCTCCTTGTGGTGGCATGGGTCGAGGACCCTGGCCTTTGGGCCGATCCATTCTGGGAGACATCGAGGGCCGCCCGGGCATCCTCCTGTCTCGACCTATGGACATATCAGAGAGTAAAGCTTGAGGAAACGAGAGAGCAGATTGCTGTGAGGTGCACATCTGACTGAACTTCCGGACATCCTTTGAGGAAAGAGCTTAACCACAATCGTATCTGGCCGTATCAGATATTAAATTTCTGGAGGGGTTTTCTAATGGACAGCTAATGTGCCGTGTTGTGTTGTTTACCTCTGTCAGGTGAAAGTGCTATCCTCTTGCTGAGAGGCGAAGGGGGTCGCTCTTTATCGGCAGGAAAGTACCTTTTCCTATTGCCCCTGTCGGTTTGCTGCTGGCCAAAGAGGAATTAAAAAGTCATTCAACCATCATACATTTCTGAGCAGCTGCATGACCATAACGACACCTTCCCCATTTACCTTGTTGAGCAGGGTAAGTTTGATGTCCTTGTGAGAGCCGTATCCTCCTGGAGGACCCATAGGAGGCGGGAGCATGGGGTGACCTCTGTTTCCGGATCTAGGCATGCTGGAGCTGGTTTTGGGTGGGAGACCGGAGGGGTCCACTCGTTTTCGCTCCTCTTTGAAAGGTTCGTCCTTTTTTGGTGGTTTTGGTGGTGGTTTTCCTTTAAGGAACACCAAACAAAACAGCAATGTTATTATAGCATTATTTATATACCATTAAATATTTATTAATATTTTGAATTACTGTTATTTTACATTTTCGGTTTTCATTTTATTTTTTATTGTTTATATTTTAGTAATTTTTTATGTGCTTTTCTCATTTTTATTATTATTTTTATTTCAGTTTTAGCTTGGCAGATATTTCAGTTAGCTTCCAAAGCAACATTTCTAATTTAAAGTTTTCTAAGGTTAAGTTTTTCATTTAATATTTTATTTTACTGAAGCTTCATTTCAGTGAAGGATTTTTAGTCTCATTTTTAGTTTACAATGACACCACTCCAAAACAACAATGTTAAAGGGGTCATATGATGTTGCTAAAAAGAACAGTATTTTGTGTATTTGGTGTAATACGTGAACATTTGGGCGGCGTTATGCAAATCTTCCCACAGAGCGGCGTAGATATGTGGGGGCGTGTTAGAAGGAGCCGTTTTAGGTAGGCTTGGCTGACTCTTAACTTTTATAAAGAATATCTCTTTGGATTTGAGACTTTAGTCTTTGCAACTTTACAGATCTTCTTTATACACCAAGAGCTTGTAACACTCCAAAGAGAAAGGAAAACTTGAAATCGCATCATATGACCCCTTTAAAATTAGATTAATGGCATGTTGGAGTCACATGCGACAAGTCCACAGTACCTCTGTCTTTGTTGGGGCCCTTGTCCCGAGGAGGGCCCCTTTCCTTGCGGGCATGGCCTGGAGTGGGTGATTGGGAGCTGGCGGAGGACACGGGGCTGGCCAGGTCAGCATACATGTCATCAGAGTCGGCACTCCTGACTGAGCTACTACTGGAGGAGGCGGATGAGACAGATGACACGCTACTGACCGACAGAGACCTGTGAAACCACACAGACAATCTTGTGATTCCATGATATCTGCATTTGATTTTTTTTAGAATAGGAAATTTTTTCCTTTGGACTCTACTGTCTCTGTGCATCGCATACCTAGACTTGTGGGACCCGCAACGGGACCGGGAGAGTGAGGCGGAGGAGGAACGGGATCTTGAGCGTGAGCTGGAGCCAGTATAACTGCTGCCACTTACACTGCCACTCACTGTTCGCCTGCTGGAGAAACAGACAGGAAGAGAGAAACAGAAACATAATAAAATGCTGGTCACACACTGGAGATGAAACTAGTGTAGCTAATTAGTGCAGTTCAAGTACAAACAACTCTTCTGAACCAATTCTGTTAATGAATCATTTAGTAACTCACGAATTATAGGTTATGTTCAATCTGATGAATCCTTGATTGAATGAACTCACTCAACCCATCAGAACAGTTACTGAATCAATGAATCTGATAATGAAGCTTCAAAGCTTCATTCAGACCACAAAGCATTTTTGTAGTCATTACAATTCTGCAAGTGAAAAATCCAAAGCAAAGGGAAGAACACAAAGCATCCATGTTGCACTTGATTGTTCTTCTGCGTCACAGCACAGAATGTTCCTCTTTGACAATAACAACTGTCGACACTACAACAATTTTTTTAACGGAAGCCAGTTCTCATAATTTAGCTATTTTAAAATGTAGCAATATTACACAATATAACAGTTTTTTTAATACATTTTAGGGCTGCACGATAAATCGAAACGGAATCGAGATCACGATTCGACAGAAGCTGTGATTGTCATGCGTATCTTTCAGTGAAGCACGGTTCTGTGATCAGCAGTAAATCTCCATCCGAAGGCCAGAGGGCG
>NW_015630392.1:731799-757837 GCF_001515625.1 Sinocyclocheilus rhinocerous | reverse complement strand
AATAATGATCTTTAAAAAAGCATCATATGACCCCTTTAAATACTATGAAATATGTTGCGTGCCTTATTCTGTGTAAGAAGCCACATCATCTCACAGAAGGATTTATTTCAAACACTCGACTGACGTTATGAAGTGAGTTTGGAGTAAAAATATGTTATTAAATGTGGTATTTTCACATGCTTTCAGATGGAGCAGCATTTACTTCACAGAGCCGTAGTTCACTGAGAAGCTATGCAAACAGCTGTCATTATCGCAAACGATTTCTTCGATTTCAGAATCGCGCAATAAAATCGTCTGCGATTTTTTTGCGTAACTTGTCAGTGAACTACGGCTATGTGTAATTCTGCTCCATCTGAAAGCGTAATGATGATTTCCTGCTGATTACAGAATTTTTTAACAAAATGCGCATGACAATCGCATTCGATTAATCGTGCAGCCCTAATACATTTGTATTCTATATTTGATCAAATAAATGCAGTCTTGGCAAGTATGAGCCCCCCCCCAAAAAGTGCAAAATAAACATCACATGCCTTTAGAGCCGAGAGAACAGAAAGTACAGTCAGCTGGCACTTGATAAGAGAAAATCTGAATATCTTACAAGCAAAGCACACACCCAAATTCCTGCCAGTCAAAGTGATCATGAAATGTTCTCTTTCTTTATTAAATTTTTTTTTTAAATTGTTGAAGGGTTTATCCTTTGCCCTATTGTCTTATAGAGCTGATACAACATTTAAAAAAAAATTTTTTTTATATGATCCTATGAATCCAAACATGGGGGCTGCAGAATATTTAGGTGACTTCTCAGTGTAGCACGTCCTTAACAGACATGAATGATGCTTCATAATGGTGAAGTTTGTTGAGGAAGAAGATTTTCCTCCTATTTTCACCATTTTAGAGTGGTGGAGAATAAGCAAAGAAATCTTGTAGACACGGCCGGTTAAGAGCCACCCACAATATCCAACCGCAGAGCAACAACCTACAAGTTTTGTATGAGCAAGCACCAGCCACAATGACTTAAAAAAAACCTACTTACTGATATTAACATGAAATATTAAAGGTTTGGAGGAAAGGTTAATCTGCATCAGATGTGCTAACAACATCTGGCCAAATGCCAATGACATAATGCCAGTTATGACAACTATGATAAGTCCACAAAAGCTTCTTTGTTTTGAAGCTTTAGAACAAGCAGGATAGGAGATTTTCCTGAACGCCCACGCAGGGTATGCCACATCCACAGTGAAACTTCACTCTCACTGCTACAGATCATAGAACTGTCACATACTGCTTCCCTGTGCTGAAAAAGCGACCCTTCTAGAACACTGGTCATTGGGTAATGGTTCATATGCAAATACACTCAAAACACAAATGTCAAAAAACAACCACAAAAAAACAAAACAACAACACAAGCATACATTCATATTCAAGCCACAAAAAAAAATCTCCAGCTCTTATGGTGATGCAATCCTTAACCTTGAAGAAATTGTTTTTCTTCTATTTACTACTAACCCTCATGTCATTCCAAATCCCTTTGACATTTTATTCCATGGAAAACAAAGTGATTAAATCAATAAATAGAAAAAACAAAACAAAAAACAAACAAACCGGGTCTGACACAAAGCTCTAAAATAAAAATAATAAAAAGAAATATTATTTAAATAAATTATATTTTTTATGCTACAGGCTCTGTGTAGAGTTGTACAGTAAGAAAGTTATTTCCCTTAACCAGGAAATTAACGTTCTTAGAATTGACAGACAGTTGACCCTGAGAGGTCAAGTAAATATCTACAGCGGATCTAAATATTTATAATTAATTATAACTAGTTATGATTAATTATTAATATTTCCCCATGAGCTGATTCGCTACATATATGTATTATGAATTAAAAACAAATATATAATATAGATTCATGCTCTATATTTCAAGCTTTGTGTGACAAACAGACTGAATTCAAGGAAATAAATGAACATTTTACATCATTATTCACTGAAAATAACACTTAACATGCCACTAGCAGAAAGAGAATTGCAAACATAACCATTTTCAAACGGGCGTCAAACTCTCTTGATTAAAAAGACTATTACTACACTATTAATTTGCCGTTGGTTATTTTGGAAATTGACAACCCTTACCCTCATCATCTCATGGGGAGAAGGGGGAAAAAATGCAAAAACCTTTTGCATTTTACAAAAGAAAGAAATGTGAAAAATTTTGGATCAACATAAGTAAATACAGAATTGTAATTTTTGGGTTGATGATCCATGTAAATGGCCATTAAAACAACAAAGCAAAGAGTGATAGTGTGTGTCAGTGGCAGAATGAACACGTAACGTGTGCTGTACCTGCAGGGTGGGTTGTGCTGTTGACGTTCTTTCTTGCGTCCTTCTCTCATGTTGGCTGGTTCTCTCGGCTCTCTGGGTCCAGGAGGTCTTCCAGCTGGACGGGGGATGGGGGGCTTTCCTGTCTCTGTGATTGGCTTGGGTGGCTTTCCCAGCTGTTCAGGCAACGAGGGGCTGGGCATCATTTTGGGGGGTCCTTTCTCCCTGCGAGGAGGGGGCAGTGCACCAGGCTTCAATGGATGGCTGAATGAAAATATGTATTTTCATGTGCATGCAGTGAGTAAATGAGAAGACCAGTACTGACAACTATGGCTAAAAATAGACAAAATATTGAACCTCAGGCTTGTGTTGATACAGAATAGTATACTGCTATTCAAAAGTTTAAGGTTGGTAAGTTTTTGAAAGAAATTTCTGATTTATTTAATCAAAAATACAGCAATACTGTGAAATATTAATACAACTTTAAATAACTTTAATAAATATTATAATGTAATTTATTCTAGCGATGGAAAAGTCACATGGCATAAATCATTCTAATATATTGATTTGGTACTCAAGAAAAATGTTGAAAACAGTTGTGCTGCTAAAACTTTTGTGGAAACCATGACACATGATTCTTTGAGTAATAGAAAGTTCTTATGTAACACGTCTTTACTGTCACGTCTGATCAATTCAATGGTTCCTTTCTGAATAAAAGTATTAATTTCTTTCAAAAAGAAAAAAAAAACAATCTTTCGGACCCCAAACATTTGAACAGTAGTGTATAAACCAAATGTGTTTTGAGAGCATGAGTGTGTGTATTTTTACCCTTTCAATGCTGCACCAGGAGGCTGCTCAGCTTTGTTCTTATTAGTGTTTCTTTGTGCCGAGGGGGTCGGGGAGGGTGAGGAAGAGAAGGATCGTGATCTAGACAATAGAAAATAAAGTGATTAATAACAGCAAAGATTCACAGTAAAAGCAAGCCAATTATAAATGTGGTATACTGAATGTTCTGGAAGTCATTACAGCAAATTAGCATGACAAATCAAGTTTGTCGTGAACTGTGATATCTTGCCTAGAGCGGCTTCCGCTGAAAGAACTGTGCTGAGAGGAGTGACTTGAGTAGGAACTCATTGAAGATGACCGTGAATGAGATTGGGAACGGGAAGAGCCAGAACCCGTGAACGATGAGGATCGGGATGAAGACCTGGAAAAATTGAGAAATGTTTAAATAAAAGCACCACCCTTTAACTTAAAGGAACAATTCACCCAAAAATAAAAATTCATTTATTTACTCACCCTGATGTCGTTCCGAACCTGTATTTCTTCAGACTTTTTATTTCTTTTGGAACACAAAAACGTTTCAACTGATTTTGTCCATATAATGAAAGTCAATGGGGTCCAAAACAACATCTTTCTCAAAATATTGTTTTATGTTCCAGAAGAAACAATGACAAACAGGTTTGGAATGACATGAGGGTTTTTCATGAAATATCCCTTTAACTAGCAAAAAAAGTGGGCAAAGCATCCCCTTATCAAATGACACCAATGTCTGGTTCAATAGTTCCATGGCAGATATCTTACCTAGATGAATTGGAAAGGGAAACTGAAGATCCGGAGGGCCTGTGTCGTCTACGGCCACGTGGAGGGGAGCCCATGAGGCCAGGTCTTCTCCTAGGGGACTTAGACCTGCGCCAGGGGTCTTTCCATTCATCTGGCCTCTTGGGCAATGGGACCATCTCCTTCTTAGGTGGTGGCTCCATTGGCCCTCTGAAAAGAAAAACAAGAAAAAGGGGATTTAGAAAGTATGCACCTATAGCGTATATAGAACTATAGAGTTTCTTTAACTTGACAATAGGTTTGGGTATCGAAAACCGGTTCCATTTTAGAACTGGTTCCAAATTTCCAAGAACCGGGTATTCGATAAGACGCGTGCATTTCGATTCTGCTTAACGATTTGTGCGTTCGCATTTTAATGTGATTAAAAACGATTTAAGTGCAGGAACGGAAAGAACTTGCGCCCTGTTTGCGTGCAGCGCACACGAAGCGTAAGCACAGAGGTCGCGGTACGGGTTCCCGGTTTGTGTCCGTTCTCGAACCGTTCCGTGTATTTCCACTGTAGAAAAGGTTGTTCCTTTTTTTTAAAGCATAGGCAAAATTCCTCTTGCAGTGTTCTGTAGGCTGCTGATTTTTGCTCGTGTTATTCAGCTGCAACAGAATGCTTTGTAAAAAGACAGAATAAATGTTTGACATCTAAATGTTTGGCTTAATTTTTTTATATTGGATTTTTTATCCTATTGGAATCAAAACTAGGAATCGATAAGAATCGGAATCGATAAGCAGAATCGGAATCGATAAAATTCAAACGATACCCAACCCTACTTGACAAACATCTCAATGACATATTTCCTTTAAAAAAAGTTAACATTTGCAGTTCTCTTAGTGAAAGCCAAATGTTTACAATTAGCAGGTTGAATTTCCACATTCTCTGTAAAAGAAGCTGTGTCACTGAGATGGTAAAGTCTGCATAGATTTGTTGTCATCTTATCTACAGGTGCATTTCAATAAATTAGAATGTCGTGGAAAAGTTCATTTATTTCAGTAATTCAACTCAAATTGTGAAACTCGTGTATTAAATAAATTCAATGCACACAGACTGAACTAGTTTAAGTCTTTGGTTCTTTTAATTGTGATGAAACTTTTCCACGACATTCTAATTTATTGAGATGCACCTGTAGACGCAACAGCAGCACGAGTCTTCCTTAAACAAGAATATACCTGTTCATTTCCTGAAAAACAATAGAAAACCCCCAAATATATGCATGCCAACTGACATTCCAAATCACCATTAGGTAAACAATATTCGCTATGCACAATCAGCTTGTAACACTCCAAAGAGAAAGGAAAACTTGAAATCGCATCATATGACCCCTTTAAAATTAAACGACCTGCATTCCAGTGACCTTACAATGTTTACATTTTCACAGGGAGGAGCTGCTACAGTGATTAAAAAAAACATAACAAATTTGAATTATTTCTCATAAAATTACAATAAACTGTAGTGTATCATAGTAATTTTATATGGAGGCAGCAGACTAGATCCTCTTCACTGACTTTGGAAGCCATCCAACTGTTCATCAGGAAGCAAGAGCTGCCAAGAAACTTCTCATAAGTAGTGTCAAATGTCTCTTCATTTGCATCACTTCATAGGCCTGTATTATGCAAGTTTTTGTACCCAAAAGTATGCATGACTTTCCCACAAAGAAGAACTTGCATAAACCTGAAAACCTGATTCAGTCAGCCCTTGTTCAAATAAAATGTATTAGCTCTATGCTGTATTACTAAACTACTATCATTGTTGTCTTTAGCCCACTCCATTTGCTCCAGGAAATCTAGAGCTCTCAGGTCACATGTTTAGTAATTAAATAAAACAGCTGACCTTACTTTGTAATTTACCATTTCTATGGGTAGGGTAATATCGAAGCAGTTGGCTACCATTCAAACACCATACCAGAAAACACAGGTGACATCCATGAACTGGAGAAACTACCTCATATTTCCCACACAATTCCTGCTCAAAAGACAAAGTAAACAGTTGTTTTCCGGTAACGAGGTATCTAGTTTACCATCTTAAGTATGTTTATTTCCCCCAGAAGAGCCAGAGATTTCCCCTGTGCTTCAGTTCAAAGAAGAATTTAGAATCATTAATAATATTAAAAAATTACGCCTTCATATTTTTGCTTATTACTGCTTCTATAATTATCCAATGTGGATGTTCAATTTCTCTGGATATCCATGGCTTCAGTTGTGCAAAATCAGACTCCGTTTGAAAAGTTCTTTATTGAATTCCAGCCCATAAAATGTAGTAAGCAGACCTTGGTGGTCACATCGCCTGACCAGCTGGGCCTCCAGTAGTCCCATATGAAAGTTTAATTTCTCTGGAGATTCCTACTATATTTTCACCAAAGCCATTTGGGCAAAAGTTCAAGTTTGGGAGTTTTTGAAAAAGTTGCTGATTAATTCTTGGGCTAATTAAAGATCATTACATTATGCTATTAGTTAAACTAAGGGCATTCCACATCATGCATACTAAAGTATACCTTATAATGACTAACGTGATACAGCCTACCTGGAATGTCCTTCTGGGTGAGATCAGAGAGTAAACAAACCTGAGGCAAGTATTGCAGTGTACCTAAAAATAGCACAGACAACCTACGCTATTTTTAGATGTAGACTCTGAGCTCACCTTTAATTTCCTGTTTGTATGGAAAAAAAGGAAGCACATAGTTCCGTGAAGAAAAGTTTTATGCAGAGCAGTAACGTGGCAAAAACCCAAATAAAAAAAAAATCCAATTAAGTACTTACAAATAACAAAAAATGGGAGACAAACATTTTTTAACAGTTCAAAGTATTTTACCAGATGTATTAGTCATACTTGAAAATCCTGTTTGGCTCATAAACGAGTTAAATTAGATTACAAAAAAGTGATCTTGCAATTTGTTAAAATCACTGCACATGTACACTACTGTTAAAAAATTTGAGGCCGGTTAGATTTTTGCACCAAGGCTGAATTTATTTGATCAAACACACAGAAAAAAAGCAATATTTTGAAATATTATAAAAATTTTAAATAACTATTAAAGTGTAATTTATTCCTGTGATGGAACCCTGTGTCACACGATCCTTCAGAAATCATTTTAATATGCTGATCTGGTGCCCAATAAACATTTATTATTATTATTATTATCAAAGTTGAAAACACTTGTGCTGCTTAATATTTTTCTGGAAATCGTGATGCATTGCTTCCCACAGGTTTGAAATATACTTGCGGTGGTAGCTGGGTGGAAAAACCTTATACCCACAGCTAAAAAATGGTCTACTACATGTGACAAACTGTTACATTTAATTACATTCTTCAGATAAGAGATAAAATATGAATTCTTATAACTGTCTAAAATATATTATATAAAGGTCATTAAGTACACATTGTCATAACTCATCAACTCGACTTTAAATGTGCGCTATTCACTGATTGAGAATCACTTTGAAGCAGTCTGAAGCCTTGTTACACTGCAGCGCTCTTTTTTTTATTTTTATGAAATCATAGCCTTTTGAAGTTTAATAATCAATAGGCTGTATCGCGATTTATGTTTTTCTTAAAATGATCATTAAGACGTTTGTTTTATCATTTCATGCACTGAAGACTTTTTATGACATTAAATTTAAGAAAACTCACCCGGAGGGATTTTGCTTTATTCACACGTGCTGCTAAATATATTTTACAGTTCGCACACATCTATTTTTAGTCACAAATGCGAATGAAGCACCCGCACTGTCGGGTCGAGCCCTGTCTTTTATGTGAAATATCCACGTGGGAACTTTTACACTAGTTAATCGATCGCAGATGGTTTCATTATGTCGGGCGGATAAAAAAAAAAAAAAGTATAAGAGGATAAAAATAGGCAGATAAAAAAAGTAAGAGGATAAAAATAATAAAAGCAAAAATGTTTCTCCAAATATACTTGGGCGGCCGTTAATATACCCGAGCGGCCCGCCAGAAAAGTGTAGGTGTGGGAAACACCATGGTACTGAATAGAAAGTTCAACAGAAGAGCATTTATTAGAATCAGAAATCTTTTGTAACATTTTAAATGTATTTACTGTCAAATTTGATCAATTTAATGCGGAGTAAAAGTATGACTTTATTTCCAAAAAAAAACAAAAAAAACATACTGGCCCCAAACTACTGAACAGTAGAGTAACTTCTCTCATTTTAAACCACATTATTCATTTATTAACTCTACACATGCTTAAACATAGCATTTTGTCAATGCAGGAGAACAATAACAGCTCCAAAATGTTTACAGACTCATAAAGATTTACATATTTCATCAGCGCTCCACAGGGCACGTGCCAAACGGCCTGGGTGTGTTTATCTCATCAAAACCAGCATGCTGTCAACAGGAAGACACTTGACTTTTAACCTTGTTAATGTGATGGGATTGTCCTTGCTGTCACTTTTCACACTGCGAGTATACTAGATATCAATGTAGCACTAAATAATTAAGTTCCTAAGAAGAGCTCCAGGTCATAAACCACAGTTAACAGAGGTTAGGAGCTGTGTCATCTGACTACAGGTCTTATGAGTTACTTATGAGTTAAGATTGCAAAATGTGTGTACACTACACTGCAAAAATATCTTTAAAAATTACAACCTTGCATCATTTTGACTGATACAGAATGATTCCTGCATCACTGAATAGTTATTCATTCATTTATTCATATAAATCTATAAGCTTCAAATAAGTTTAGACTTCATCATGAATGCAAGAGTGACATTGATTACAGGAAAGTACACAGATGCAGAAACGTTTATAATAAGAAAATAATAAATGCAACATTTGTTGCTCTTATGTCTAAAAATAATATTAAAAATGATATCCGGAAAACATATTTCAATGAATTGCTTCATGCTTGCAGAAAAATTCAACCATCTCTATCTGTAATCATGACATCTGATCTCTGCAGAGAATATCGGAAAACAAGATAAAAGACGGTTTTAGACTGAAGTCATTGCATTGTCTTCCTTATCACGGGAACCGGCATGCTCTAAAACAGGGTGTAACTCAACTCCTGGAAGACATTCAGCCGATGATGTAACTTTCAGCCACACCTCCATGAGCAGGTTATAATTGTGTGCTGGGCTAAAATCAGACTCACACAGGAAGAATGCCTTAAAGAAAAACAGCCTGTAACAACGCAGCTTGGAAGAACTCACAGGCTTACGTAAAGAAATAAATAAAAACTAATGTGTTTGAAAAGTCTCTGATGCTGAACAAGACTGCAAATTATTTGATTGAAAACACTGTAAAAAAAAAAAAAATAGCATTGTGTAATATTAAAAATTTAAAAAAATAAATGTTCTATTTTAAAACATTTTAAAATTAAAATGTATTCCTGTGGTGGAAAAGCTGAATTTACAGCAGGCATTACTCCAGTTTTCAATGGCATATTTTCCTTCAGAAATCAATTAAATTTTAAAGGACAACATTTTCGGCACAAATAAATGGTTCCTAATAAAACCAGGAACATACATTAAGAATGTAAACAGAATATTTTGGAATAATAAAAATACATGTATTAAAATATATTTTAACAGTGAACTAACTGCATTAACAAGTTCAGCTGTTTCTATATAGACAAACTCTTTCGGACATGACTCTTGTTTACAAAGAACAAACCGGAATCAAAATACCTGCCATTTCATCACTTCATCCCTTTTCTAAATGTATCACCTGTGTGACGTAAAATTATGAAACCTACAATGCCAACAGAAATACTGACGCTAAAGCATAATTCCAGTATTGTAAAAGCCGCCTGCCATAAACAGGCAAAAAATAAACAGGGTTCTACCTATAACCTGTTTTGTGGCATACCTAACTATTGTGCTATACTGTGCTATTTATTCTTGGCTTGGCATAGTTCCAGTTCTATGTCTAAACATCTAAGTACACAAAACGTGATAATGAAACACAGCGTACAGTACACAGTGGTGAAAACCACAGAACAACCGCTAGGTCAGCAAACACACTCAGGGCACGACATCTAATGGTTCAATTAATGTTTCAAAATGCCCTGACATTATAATGAAGTCTGGAATATCACAGGCAGCCGAATAATACAAATTAAGTAGAAGCATAACAAAAGACCAATACATTACAATAAAAGGGGCGACACAGAGGAATATACCAGACATAGACACAATGGAAAAGAGAACCAGGATCAATTCCTCTTCTGGCCTCTCCACATCTTTGGACAATCCTGATTCCATAAAAATACATTTCCATTTAAACCGAAAAAAAAAACTTCAACAAATGCATACTTCACAATAAACCTATCATAAATTATGACTGGCAATTTAAACATTTTTGGGTTTAAATTTTATTTTGGGTATCGTTTTTTTTTTTTTTCGATACCAGTGCCAAATCGATACTTTTAAAACGGTTCCGGTGCCTAAACAGTGTCTGAACCGATACTCATTAAAAACTAAATAAATAAATCAATAAAAATTCCCCCAAAAATGATGGATTGTCCATTAGCACTATAAACACATGATGTCGGTTTCATTCATACTGGACGCCAGAGGGCGCCCTCGCACAGAAAAGCCACATATTTAGTCACAGAAGTAGCGGATCCTGACCCTCCAGGAAATGCCTTATATGGACAAAGGCATTGCTATTATAGCTGTAACTGAGTAAACAGAACATATAAACGTTTTGAATGATAAAACAAAGACAATAAACACTCGACTGCGACAATATAGTTTATCTGTCTTATTCAAGCCATCTCTGGTATTTTCATAATAATTAAGTATATTTATAATCCATTGCTAATCGATGTATTCTTTTTAAAGTAGCCTATGGAACATATTGTCTGCCTCATTCTGTGACAACTGACAAGAAGCCACATCTAGACTTGTGCCGGTATTTGGTGATGCGATATATCACGGTAATGAATATGCACGATATTGTTATCGTGGGCACTTCTAAATACCGTGAATAATTATATATTACAAATTACTCCGAATTTTGAATGCATTTTAAGAATACTTTTCCCATCAACTGGTCAAAATGCACAACACCGCTGTATGCTGCGATATGCCTCGTCATATTTTCTGCATTTAGCTTTTAAATGGCCAGCACCTGCCTGGGTCTGTGCGACTTCATCTATGGCTTTTCTCTTCGCTTTCACAAACCGATCCATCTCCCATTCTAAGTTACGTCCTTTGGCTGTTTACTGTTTTATTTCTTTTCTTTTTCTGCTGATGGCCCGCGCTCGACTTGAAGCAGCGCTGCTTAGACCGATGGGTGTGTGTCATCAAAGTACTGCGAGAGCTATAAGAGAGCGCGGACGTCTCCTTATGCTTTCTCTCGCCTTACTTTGATGTCATACACCGATCGATCTTCAAGTCGAACACCCCTCTTTACGTGACCGTGTAATCGCAGCCTCTGCGATTGAAAAATCGCGTTATTTCATTTCGCGATATTATCGCAAATGCAATTAATCGTTCAGCCCTAGTTCTGATTCGGTTCTAGTACATAGCGGTTACATAGGTACCGGTGCCATATTGGTACCGGGTTTCGGTACCCAACCCTAGTTATAAAACTGTAGATTATAAACTGTAGGCTTTTGTTCAGTGACATGAGAATAAACAGTATATTAACTTCTAAAGCCACATTTTGTAATGTATTTTGAATGGTTTCTTCAGCCAAAATAATGTAATTTGGGGGGTTTCTCAGCAGATATTTATATAGAATTACATGTGATTTATTTAATGAATTAATATTTCATTAAATAAAACTAATTTAAAAAAAAATCATTTAAAATGATAAAATAAAGATTAAAATTTATGTTAAATCCACATATATTTATATAATTTCTATAGTATCAGTTAGGACTTTAAAGGGTTGCGATATAAAATGTCTATTGATAGAGATTCTACTATATTGTGTATAATCACGAGATGTAAATATAAATGCACACCATAGTACTAAGTTATTCACAATCACACGTTGAAGAAACATGCATTAATGAGAAAATTAAGTGTAGAACGTGCTTGATGTTGCCATAAAACAGAAGTTGCTATAATCTTTTCTTTCCTATTGTGACGTATATCTGAGTGACTTGATTTTGTCCATCGGCAACTGATTGGATCTTTGCCATATGCTATTGTTGTGATCTCAAGCGAGTGACAGTCAGAGAAGAGATGTTGTTGCAAGTTATTTTGATAAAAATATTATGAGGGCACATCAGTTAAAAAAAATAAATAATCATGTGCACAGATAAATTATTTACAATAAATACTGCAATATTCTAGCAAAAAAAAAAAAGTCATTTTTTATTTCAGGGTGACTTTTAAAAGAAATTTTGAAATCTTTAGTAGCTTTAATAAGGATCAATGTAAATTTAATTTATACGGTGAAGGCTAAGCAGTGTTTTAATTTTACATTTGATTATTCAGTTTCGGTTGTATTTTTTCTCTGCAGACACACCTACCTGAAAATACTTATATATATATATATATATTGTGAAAAACATTTACTTATATCGTGAACTAAGGGCTTGGTCATATCAGTATCAGTTCAAGTTGAGTATCAGTCAAATGCAGTATTTAGGTAGTTTCAGTGACTGCCAAAGCTATGAAATGCCGTTGCATTTCCATTATTGCTATTTCAAATGTCAATTTCCTTAAACGAATCAAACTGAATCTTACACTTGCCTTGACACATTCAGGTAAAGCCTGAAACGGTGATCATGCACACCTTTCAACGTCACACGGAGTTGTTTGCGAGCAAACAGTGTCAATCTAAGCTCACATTCCTGTGTTCACCACGCCTGGGAAATGGTTCAAACTGTGATCATCCAGATTTAATGATTTCCTTCCTTCATCACTTTGCCAGGCCGAAAAATTCCCTCATTTCATGATCACGTGCTTGCTACTATAATCAGTGTTCACAATCATTAACGTCATTACAAGAGGTAGCAAATGGATCAAACTTTCACCCGTGATGTAGTAATACAAAGCTAATATAGTAATTCCAAAATCATGCAACATTTGCTAGCTTCAGAGGCTTTATTTCCACACTGCATTGACAAGTTTTATGAGGATATAAAAAAAAAATCCTACCTTGACACCCTGACAATGTATGATGCATGTAGCACAATTACACACATGAAACAAAATAACTGCTAATCCATGCCACTGAGAAAAAATAAATACCTTTAAAACAGGTTTCCTGTACAATTCCTGTCTTCATCAGGTCAGACAAAGAGACCTCAAACTCTAGTTGAGCCAATTGGTTAAGCTAATAATACAGTATGTCAGGCTGCGCAAACAAACAATATACACTAACAGTCAAAAGTTTTTAAGAATTAACATTTTTAATGTTTTTGAAAGAAGTCTCTTATGCTCATCAAGGCTGCATTTATTTGATCAAACACACAATAAAAACTGTAATATTCTGAAATATTATTTCAGTTTAAAACAACTGTTTTCTATACACACACACACACGTATATATGTTTTTCCTATATTACATATACAGGTGCATCTCAATAAATTAGAATGTCGTGGAAAAGTTCATTTATTTCAGTAATTCAACTCAAATTGTGAAACTCATGTATTAAATAAATTCAATGCACACAGACTGAAGTAGTTTAAGTCTTTAGTTCTTTTAATTGTGATGATTTTGGCTCACATTTAACAAAAACCCACCAATTCACTATCTCAACAAATTAGAATACTTCATAAGACCAATAAAAAAATTTTTTTTAGTGAATTGTTGGCCTTCTGGAAAGTAAGTAAGTGCTCCAGAGTGAAGATTTAGTCGCATATGCGAGTGATTTACTCGCAATGTAGAGGGTTGGTGCTTGTAATGATTTTTGCGTCTTTCTCAGACAGCCTTAAATGTTTCCACACTGCCGTCATGTTTGCTGCATTAGCGCGCGCCTCTATTTGATCGCGTCACATCTTTGTTCGGTACAATTTATTCGGTCTTTTCACTATTTTCGGCCGAATAATTTCGGTTGCCAAACATTTGGTGCATCCCTTATATATATATATATATATATGTAATTTATTTCTGTGATGGCAAAGTTGAATTTTCAGAAATCATTTTAATATGCTGAGTTAGTGCCAAGTTATCTTCAGTTATTATTTAATGTATTTTTGCCTTTGTGAACTTAAGAGACTTCCTTCAAAAACATTAGAATAAATTTTCATTATTCCAAACCTTTGACCGGTAGTAAGAATAAAACCAGACACATATCGGATACAACACACAATCACACCACAATACACAATCTTCCAGCCTAGGGTGAAGTTATTATGTACACTGACAACAATTTGGGACCAATATAATGTAATTTAATAAAACATTAAATTGGATCTGAATGGTGCTAAGGTAGTGTTATCGCACATAAGCAGACAGGCCTTATTTTCTACACAAATAATGCTGTATAGAGTATCCAGCACTCTCAATGAAACACAAAGCACTTTACTAACCAAATCAGATGTGCTCAGGGGAACTGAAACTCCATGTTTATAGATCAGTCACAAGGGCAGAAAGTATGATCGTGCAAGTTTCAAGCTGAGATAATTGTTCACACTAAATGGGCTGTATGATATATAGTTTAGAAATTTGAGATGCAACAGTGTTCTTTGAAGTCAAACAAATCAAGTAGGCGTGAATCTCTCCCTACACTGCCTGGTAAATGACTCTGTACAAGTATCATGGGACATATTCACATGCATGTCACAGTCTCCCATTGTGGAATTCTGAGAACACAAGTGAGCCGGAAATGTGTCCATGTTGTGTGGGATTTTGGCTTAATTAATGAAATGTGAATCTCTTTTTTTTATCTAGGAAAAATGAGAGCCGACATGACAGAGGGTCAAAAGAGCAGCACTGGTGTGGCTATGAGATACAATCCCTCCTGGAAATTTCCCATAAAGTGACCATAATCAAATATGCAATCTGAGTCTCTGGTTATGCAATTGAATACAGCAATGAAGAAATTACTGTGAAGGGAAATAAAACCAACAGGAGACCAGTGCTTCCCGCACACAGACTTTACCTGGGTGGGCCGTCCAAGTATATTAACGACCGCCCAAGTATGAATGAATGAATGAAGCATTTGTATTTGGTAACATGTTTGCTTTTCATTATTTTTATCCTCTTATACTTTATCTGCCCAAGATGATGAAACCATCCGCAATCAATTTAGAGGTTCACATGTTGCGTCAAAAAATGCATGGAAAACACAGTCCGTGCCACTTTCTCCTCTTTTGAAAAAAACTATTTCCTACAGATTTTTCTGTAACCAGCAGATGGGAGAATTCTGCCCCTAACACCTAGATCAATATCCAGAAACAACTTAAATATTTAATTTTGATCATCATAAAAGTTTTTATTTTTTTTCAATATTTCAAAAGCATGCTAATGATTTAGTTGAGGAATTGTTTGTGGTTAATGGATAAAAAGTACTTCATATCCCCCTAAACACAGCATAATCCGTATCTAAATTAATTTAAATAAATAAAAATATTGTTAAAAGTCTCTGAAGTTCTCTGAGAGCTTAAAGATCCCCTGAAATGCTTAGAAACACGCAGCGTTACTCTATGTGTTGACATCATTTTAGCTGAAACAGGAAGACAGGGCGAGACATATAAAGCAGCCCCACCCCTTTTTAAAATAGCCAATAGCGTTAGTTTATATCACAGCTTGGGCTAGAGCCATTCAGAGCCGTTGAGCTCTGTAAAGCCGCATTTGACAGGGTATGCCAGCCACAATCTCATCCATATTGCTATAAAATATAGCATTCTGTGTAGAATTCAAATAGCTCCGATACATTTTGTGGTCTGCGCCGACTGGCGCATGTGATCCGCTCCGTGCGATCGTGTCTCTGGACCGGAGCGGAGTGTGTGTGCGGTGGTTAGCGTGACAAAGCGCGAAACCAGACTTCTTTTTTTCCTCAATGGAAAACCAGACTTCTTTTTTTCTTCAATGGAAAGCATATTTACACTGTTTGACTCGTTCCCTGTCCCCTATATAGTGCACTACGTGCCATTCACTGTACAGAAAATACTAATTCGGTGGACAAGTGACCGATTTCAGCCGCTGCATCAGCGTCTATTTTATAGTGTAGGGGGCGGGCGCTTCGGATTCTAGAGAGCATTTGATTGGACAGAAAGTTTGATGAGAAGCTGAAGTACGATGTGATGTCAAAAAAATCGTGACGATTTTGGAAGTGACGGAAGTGACGAACTGCAAGCTTTGAATGCTTATATCTTCAAAATGCGAATTATGTCACTGTTTTGGAGCACACTGCCTTATAGATTATTAAGACTAACATATTGATACTAACACCCAAAAAACTTTAATTTTGATTTCATGGGGACTTTAAACGTAACAGCTATAATAGATACAGCAACTACAAAGAAGAACGTTGTGCTAGTGTCTTCACTTTGAATGGGTGAAAACAAAAAAAATATTAAAAGTATTATTTTATCTACATTTTACCCACTAAATTGAAGTTTCAGTTACACTTTTTAAAAGATGGATTTTCAGTACCAGAAATTAAGATTTGGCATACTCATATTAAGCATTATTTAGAAAAAATGATATGAAAAGAAACTTCTCACTTAGACAGAAAAGAGCCAATAAGAACAGCATGCAAAACAAAAGCTGCTGTTTGTGTCAATTAAGTCTGAACTTGATCCTATCACAACGACAGACCAGCATGCAACAAAGGGGAATTTAAATCACTGAATTTAAAATGCAGCCGGCTCAGTGAATGATTGCACAGACAACACCAAAGAAAAGAGTGGAAATGCATGTAGATTTTGTGGTCAGAATTCCCATCCCAAACTAAGTACCAATTGAACATGAACTTTACAAACGGCACACGCTTCGAGTCGCAGCAGACTTTAAATGAAAATGACTTTACAGACTAAAAACCTGTACACCCCTAAGGTTGCATAGCAGCCGGGCAACCAAATTGAAAATGGATTTCGACACATTTGTGATTTTAGTACGCAATACGCATCAGATGGTCTGTGACCTCTTAGCATCCCACCTAACACTGAGTCTAGTGTCAAGTAGAAAGTTTAAACTCACCTGGGTGGCATGTTCGTGGGTGAACGTGGTTTGAGTGGCTTCTCCTTCTCATCCTTTTTCTCCCGTGGCTCTCTGGGAGGCCGCTCTCTAGGCCGTCCCTCTTTTTCGTCCCGTTTCAGACGATCCCTCTCCCATTCCTCCTTTCTGCGCCGGCTCTCCTTCTCCCGTTCCCGCTCTCTCTCCCTTTCTCGCTCTCTCTGTCTGCGCTCCCGCTCACGGTGGTCTCTCTCACGCTCCCGTTCCCTCTCACGGTGGCGCTCGCGTGGATCTCGTTCCCGCTCTCGGTCCTGATGCAAACAAAAAACAAATCCCAGTTGTTTAGTAGTGCAAATACAGGTACATGTCTCTCAGGAACACTTGATTCTGATCAAATGCAGCACTGAACACTCAACGTTTTTGTATGATAAACATACTTTGTCAACTTTATTGTCTGTTATTTAAATGACCCGGCATCAGTAACTTAAAGCACTTTGGAAGAAATAATAGTAAAAAAGAAAGTAAAACAGCTGAATGCTGCATTAGTATGTACTCACAGGGTAGTATGGCAGTGGGGTCTCTGTGTACTGCACTCGGAAATTCTCATACTGGCCTCCTCGCCAAAAAGCTTCCATCTCATAATCATAGTATGGGTCGCCATACGGATCACTACCACAGAAATGGTTATAAATGTACAGTTGGGAAAAGTGATAAACTGTGGTTTAAATAAATAATGAGAGCACAAATGAACATGTAGTGGGTTACACTGTGTATTTTAGGGGGGTTCATTCATTTATGATACTCACGCATAACCTGGATCTCTGAACTCAATATCACTGCAATGCAGAAAGAGAAAAGGGCAAAAACATTACAGTATGGGTCAGAGCTTATGTCCATGAGCTTTTTTTTAAATCAACAAGAATAATTTACCTTAAAATTGACATTAATTAATAAAATTTACATGAATTAATTTTTCTATTTTAAATGGTCCTTCGGTGTGACAAATGATTTTTTTTCAAGAACAGAAATTCCACATAGTCAAAAATATAACTAGGTCATGGAAACTAATATGCATAAGAATTATCAAAATGCTATTAACAATAGTTTTAGATGGATGACAATTACCTTTAAGTATGTAAACTAGCCACAACCACATTTGAACTTCATCAGAAACAAAGACAACAAATTGAATAGATCACACTCTGATTAAGTTTCTGATAAGTCATTGTTTCGTACCCAGCATCTCTGATCTCTCTGGTTATACGATAGCCGCGTTCCCTGAAGAAGTCATTTTCTTTGTCAAAGTCTCGATCATCTTCACCTATGGTTACGGTGAAACGTTTTTCCTCAAAATCTGGTTCCTGCTCTTTACGAATGGTGGCTTTCTTCAAAACCTAAGGGAATGTTTTTTGAGAACAAGCTAGATCAAGGCTCTCAGTTATTAAATTCAACTGGCAACTTTGTCTAACAAATCCTCCCCACAGTAATGAAAGCATCGTATTTTTTAGCATAGTAAGAGTATCAAAATACATATATCATGTTATCTCAGTTTTACAAAGTTGACACTTTTGTGATTACAAAACCACTGCAGAACACACTACAGACTCATTTGAATAGACGAGTTCCCCTCAAAAAACCCATAGACAATATAACATTACCTAGAAATGAAACTTTTTAAATTGTGGACTCAAAACAATTCTAAAACGTATGGTGGTGATATCTGTACCTCTTTGGCATGTCTAAGGCCTCTTTCCCAGGCGCTCTCCACCGGAGGATCTAGAGGAGGTGGAGGGGGAGGCAACTCTTCTACGGCAGGGGCTCCCTGGAAGAAAACAAGATTCAAATGTTGAATTGAAATTTAAACCTCATTTTAATTAAGGAAGAAACAAAATAGTAGAAAATTAATTACAAAGGGTGCATACCCAGGGGTTGGCAGGCATGAGGGGGTGAGGGCCTCCTCCTCCAGGAGGTGCTCCGTTAGGAGAGAAGGGATCTGGCTTGGAGATGAGGGAGTAGTTGCCTTTATCATTGACTCCTGGATGGATGAACCTACAGATCATGCCCCATGTGCAGTTACCTGTCAGAGACCACACAGAAGCCATTGCGATATTTAAAAATATATTGAGAGTTTTAAAATGTTCAAATAATGACATCAAAGCATCAACATCAAAGCCACCCACTGTTTTGAGTATGTGCTCTGAAGACAAATTTGCTCATAGGAAATATACTGCACTGAATTTAACTCCCCCTACTGTTGAAATGTAGGCAGATGTTGAACAACAAACTAAATGCAAATGTCACACTTTTCAAATTGGAATAATTTTCCTTGATGATAACACACTGTCGATTATCACCTTGGGCTACATAAAAATACCATTTTAAAAGTAGAAAAGATGTATCAGCAGATTTAATCCATTCAGGAAATCACATGAATGAAGAACTACCTTTCATGAAAAACCTGCAGATGGGTCGGGGTCTGATCTTCCTGTCCATGGGGTCCTTCACCTCCCCCTCTTCAAGATCATCATCCTAAAAAAATAACAGAAAAACTGACTATAGCACTTATTAATGACTGGTTATTTAAGTTTTTTATTCTAAACCAAAGGTAGGTGATTTACTGTTTAAAAGTTTAGGGTAAGTAAGATTTATTTTGCAAGGATACATTAAATTGCTTATAAGTAAGTGACAGTAAATACTTTTGCAATGTAAAAAAAAAATCGATTTCAAATATATGCCGATCTTTTGAACTTTCCATTTATCAAAAAAATCTGGAAAATATGTATCATGGTTTCCACAAAAAATATTACGCAGCCCATCTGTTTTCAACATTGTAAATAAGAAAATACTACTTGAGCAACAAATCATCATATTAAAATGATTTCTGAAGGATCGCGTGACAATGAAAACTACATTCTAAAATGTATTGAAATAAAACTGTTATTTTAATAATATTTCCCAATTTTACTGTTTTCGTTGTAATGTTAATTAAATAAATGCAGCCTTGGTGAGAATAACAGACTTTTTTCAAGAACATTAAAAAATCTTGCTGACCCCAAACTTTTGAATAGTAATTCTATATTTTATTTACATATTATTAAAATGAGTAAATTAGGTGATCACTTCAAATTTAAAGTTAAAATACTTTCTGATTTAGCAGCATTGTGTCATTTCTTTTCCATTCTAGAAAAATGTAAAGATACTGCATTCAATTGCTCCCTCTACTGTTGTGACCTGGTCATTCAAAAACAAAATTCTATGTGTCATGCAAAAACAAACTTATTCTTGGGTTCCATAAAAATGAAAAACTATGACTATAAAGTTAAAAGGCAATGGGTTTTAGCAGCGAAAAACCAATATGAAAAAAACTGTCATAACTTGCTCTGCAGTGGCGAACTGAGATCGAACAGCTCCAATTTTCATATGCCAATCACAAATGATTTCAACATACTTACATCTATCTCTCCCTCATCAATCTCTCCATCATCTTCCTCTTTCTTTTTATCACGGAATGAATCTCTCCTGCCTCCTTCCCTTGAGTCCACAGATTTTCTCAGTGGTGTGTCTTTGTTATCTGGGGGCAGAATTGGTTTTCTTTCCTTTTTCTTCCGTCTTTTCTCCTCCTCTTCATCATCCTCTTCCTCATCTTCTCCATCCTCCCTGGCGGGACCCTTCTCAGCCTCGTCCTCCTCAGGTGCAGCAGCACTCGGCTCTTCTGGAACCTCCTCGTCATAATCCAGCTCATGTTCATCCAGATCTCTGGACACGGAAGATTCGTCCTTCAAATCACTCACTACCATCGCCGCCCGCCTCCGTCGTCTTCTCTCTTCTTCCTCATCATCCTCTTCCTCAAGCTCAGCACGGCCGAGGCCAGACTTGGTGGTTGCCTCATCCTCCTCGTCTCGCTCCTCTTCTGCTGGGGTGAAAGGTCGCTCGTGTTCTGGCCCTGGCGAGTCAGGATCAGGTGATCTCGGCGTCTCAAGGATCTCCTCTTCAGGAGACTGGCTAGCATTCTGTCTGCTTCCTCGGACCGTCAAACCGAGGTCTTGTTGGTGGAAATCTTCTCTCTCCTCCCTGCTCATCTTGTAGTCTTCCAGGTCTGACACCTCCTCAGGATCTTCTCCTCCAGCTGCTACCCTGTCTCCATCCTCAAAGTCTGAGTCTCCTCCACCCTCCTGTACTTCATTTTCATCATCATTCAAAAGCTCACTGTCCGAAACTCCCTTGTCTACTTCTGCTGGGGACTCGGGCGACTCCAGCAGCTCGTTTTCGGAGAGACCCTTCTCCTCCTCCTCAGGAGATTGTGGGGACTGGGTGGGGCTCTCTGGCGTATCCATCAGCAAGAACTCTGAAGCAGACATTCAATATCAGCCAAACAGTTAGTACAGAAAAAAAAGTCTAAGTTAACAGACCCTCTAAGACCCACTCCGCATAATTACAACACTTATTAAAATAAAACCTATATTTTTGTAGGTATAGGCCTACATGGGAAAAATCTAAACATAGCAAACTGAACTATCACAGCGACAGTTTTTACACAACTAGGGTCACTGCACTCCTGGAAGCCTAACACATTTATAACAAATTTAATAAATACTTATTTGCATTGTAATATTTTACTTAACATTAATGTATTATTTTTAATACAAATATATATTTATTAAAATACAGAATAACATTTATAATAACAACATATTTTTCCATTAAAATATGCCTTAAAAATTTTATTTTAAATATTGACATCCTAAAACACTGCTTACAACAAATTTAGCAAATATATATTTGGCATGTGATTTAATAAATAAATAAATAAATATATGTTTTAAAAAAAATATGCATTTACAAAAACAAAATTTATACCATATATAAAAAAAGATAAAACAACAAAAATAAAGTCAATGCTTGAACCCTCTGAGTGTTGACTTGACACTAAATATAAGACAATTGCAAATATTTACTTGTAAGTTTTTAAAAATGTTAACGTTGTTCAAATAGTAAAAATTAGATGGCGTTTGTAAAATTACAGAAAATAATCTTTACTGCGGTTGTTATCTTACATATTAAACTGACTTTCAGAACACTTATCACTTTATATTTGAATGAAAGTTATACAAAGCTAACAGTTTTTATTGTAGCAACAATAACTTTAATATCAATGTTATTTAGGTAAAATCTATACCATGATGATTTTATGTAAGGTACTTCTGCATAAACAAAGTCCATATTAAAACGAATTAATTACCCTACTAGTTCTTCCATAACAACACCTCTATATTAGCCTGCTAACGTAAAATAGCTTAACCGCATTCAAAACTTAACAAATAAACAAACTTTTCCATACCACACAAAGGCCAATCATTGAATCATCTGGAACTTGTTTACCTTCTCAGATTTAAGGCAATGGATTCATGAGAGGAAGACCGACACATGTCTTACTAGCCGCTTTATCTTTAACGGGAGAGCTCGTTGATGGCGATGCGGCTAACAGGCCCGAATCCTGCCCGCACACTACAAAACGACACCCTTTCCGACATTTTCCGAACGATCGCGCCGTTTAAACGCCGAGGCTTGTGCTTAAATAACACATACGTTACTTTCTAAGTCTAAAATCGCGAGTTACGGCGTTGCACGATGTTTCTTCGACGCACACTGGCTAAAATCTCATGCAACAATAAAAGCGCTCCCTCCTGCACAACACACGGACATCGCGTATTAAAACACATTCGGTCACCTTTCAAACCACAGAGTCTCGGGAGACAGGGTCTCAGCGTAGGGAGTCACCCGGTCTTTTTCCTTTGGGTGACTGTGTTCAAACAATGAGCGATCTGTCTGGGGTTCTTATTTTTCTCTACCGGAGAAATTCATAAACCCTGCACTACACCGTGAGAGCGGCCATTACCCAGACGTCATCAACGCGCGACCAGATGATTCCCCCCCACAAACAAGTAACAGAAAGGAAATATTATGAAATTATTATTAGGAAACAATGGAAAATAAATATATTAAATATGCGATACATAATAATATACTGAGGCATACATTCATACACACGGGAACAATATTTATATACTGAGGTCATACAGGAACACATACAATTATATAAAATGTTATTTAAATATGTTTTTCAAAAGCAATATTCACTACTTTAGGGGTAGAATATTTTGTGAATGCATCTTTAATTACAGCCTCAAATCACTCAAGACACACGCACGAATTATCGGCGAACTCTTCCAGTAGGGGGCGCTATTGTAATGAAGGGACCTACAGTTCAGAAGACTTACAGTTAATAGTGCATTTACTAGCGCTTCTGTACAAGATCAGATTATTTGCTCGTCATGTCAAATACTTCATATCAGTGCATTTTGTTTTTCATCTGGGGTTTATAGCCGTCACTGCATGAGAGCTGTTTTGGTTCCAGACTACAAGAATGATCTGGTAGGAAACGCTTTATTCTCTTACTTCTCTTGAGAAGTTATCGATGTCAGTTTCCATAATACGCTAATTTTAAGTGATTTTCTTAAATCATAACTTAATTCCTAAAAGTGTTATGTTTGAAGACGAAGGTGTATGTAGGCTATATAATATGAACTTATATTATAAGTATTTTCCAAGACAATGGTTAAAGAGCTGAGCGTTTTACAAGACTGAAATTATTATAGCTTGTTTCGTTCAAGTCTATTTTTATATATAAAGCTGCTCAGGTAGAAGATCGGTGCTAATGTTTACTAACGTTTTTATAGGCTAATATTATAAAAAAATATATGTAATTGAATGTTTGTAATAGCCTATTGCGGTATAAAAATTACAAGCTGAGCGTGTGTATTTTTGAGTTGATTAGGTGAAGTTCACATAATCTTTAAGGCGCCAAAATGTTTTGCAAACTGGATGTTGCTTTAACAACTAACTTTTAAAAAATAATGTTGCGTAGAACTCTAAATTATTCGTTTTAGACTACTCGAACTATAAATATTTCCAGAGTATTAATGAAGCATCTGCTTTCCTGTTCAGGTACAAATATATAAGAGAGACGGTGATTTTCGCACGGACAGTAGCCTAGGCTGTGTCCTAAATCTAGTGAGTTTAGGCATGTAGCATTTTTGGAACGAGCCTGTGGCGCCCCAAAATGCTGTCTAGTTAGGCAGCTCATTAGGATTTGAGACACAGCCACGCTGATTTATGATTCTGGTAGTGATACAGTCAGTTAGGAGAACTAAACAAATGTGACTGACAGTCCGTTTCATAGCAGCACGTCTGACTGTCCCCATCATTTTTGAAGCAAGCTCAGAGAAAGAAAAGAAAGCTCTCTTTTATATATGTGACAGCAGAAATCTTATGGATGTTACAAATATTGTAGTGCTTCTGTTGAAAAGCAGCCACTCATTATTATTTTTATTTATTTATTTTTCATTTAATTTCTAGCATGTCCCTTCTATGATTTATTTATTCAAGCAAAGACAGCATACTAAACATATAGAGGGACACACACATTTTTGTTCCTCTTCAGTTTACATGATTGGAAACCGCAGTGCTCTTGTCCATATCTGCACTGCCAGAGCAGCAATAATGGAATATGAAATAGAGTAAGATGAAGTCTGAGCAGGGTTTTGCTGGATTGGGAAGTCGGGATTGAGTTAAATTACTTTTCACATCATGTCCACCTCAATTTATTAGGAAATCCCCGAGAGGCAATGCAGTCTTATTTACAAGGCAAAGAGACGGTTGAAAAGAGCAACAGATGTCTGGATTTTTCAAGCCTCTGTGAACAACATCTTGGCCCCATTTAGTGGCTTTAATGGATTTCAAACACTATTTTCAGACTAGATTTAATGTTAAAATACGTTATCAAGGATTATTTGTGGTAAACATTGTGTTCTTACATTATGATGACTATACAACAGACATTTCTTCCATTTGGTGTCTTTTTGTACAATATACACTGAAAGACAGCTATTGAGGTAATTTGAAGATTTGTAAAAGATAATTCAATGCGCAGAAAAAAAAACGTTATAAAGGTTATTTGATTTAAACATCCTTGGATATTAAACATGCCATTTGCCACAGCAGCTGTGTGGCTTTAAGTCTTTCTGTGATTTTCCCCACTTATCGCCGTGCACCACTTAAAATGTCTCATTTGAATAATTAAAAGCTTCTCATCCTGTATAATAATGTTCAGAGGAAGTCTCCTACATCCTTACTAGAGCAAGTGTTATGGGAATATTTGTAAAGAGAACAAATAGGAAGTCTGTCTGCATCGTGTTATTTTAAAGGGGTCATATGATGCTTTTTTAAAGATCATTATTTTGTGTATTTGGTGTAACATAATATGCTGACATGCTTTAATGTTCAAAAAACACATTATTTTTCAAATACTGTACATTATTGTAGGTCCTCTATGCCCCGCCTCTCTCAAACGCTTCGTTTTCTACAAAGCCCCCTCCTTTGACAAGCGCAGTCTGCTCTGATTGGCCAACTGACCCAGTGCATTGTGATTGGCCGAACACCGCAAGCACGCGTCGGAAATGTAACGCCCCTTACCATAATAGCAAGCTTCATCTTTCAAAATAAATGTAAAGACAGAGCACGAAAGGGGAACAGAGTCGCGTGACAGACACAGTAATGATGCAGTACACAAGCCGCGGTTAAGACAGCTGACGTGCTATGATTTCTGACAGGCAGTTCACTCTCCTGTGATGTGACCCTGTTCCCCTCACACACACACCCACACACACGACGCGTTACTCTGCGCTGCGCAAAACTCCGCATTTGAACAGTCAATAGCAAATACTTAAACTAATAACAAAACAGTAGCTGATTCAGAAGCGCCAGATTGTCATAGCAAAGTCAGAATTACCTCCTCTCCTAGGTTCACAAAACGGTCGTCCATAAAATGCATTGCTGTTCTGTTCAATCAGCTTGTAACACTCCAAAGAAAAAGGAAAAATTGAAATCGCATCATATGACCCCTTTAAAACAAGATCTGATTAACGTGAATCTTATCATTAGTCTTCTCCATTAGATGTCACCCTTATTTACCTTGCGCGATGTTACAACAGAAAGCCTGTCATTCATTCA
>NW_015630392.1:730467-731636 GCF_001515625.1 Sinocyclocheilus rhinocerous | reverse complement strand
AGTCTTAACTTTGATAAAGAATATCTCTTTGGTTTTGAGACTTTAGTCTTTGCAACTTCAGGGATCTTATCTATGCACAATCAACTTGTAACACTCCAAAGAAAAAGGAAAACTTGAAATCGCATCATATGACCCCTTTAATATGTGATGCTCCCACCTCAGTGCACGTCTGTGTGCCGCCTTACCATTTTCGCCAGAAGAAATGGACTGTTATTTAGTAATTAACAGACAGCTATCCTCTTAACAGTGATTGAGACTTGCTTTTTTCCCTGCTGACTTCTGCAATCTTTTATTCCAGAGTGATCGATTGGTTGGATGCTTGCATTAACGTGGGGGGAAAAAAATTAGCCTCTGGATTTCAATGCAATGCTTTTAATGGAAGGATACTGTTACAGAAGAAATAATGGGCTGCGGTCAGCAGATGAACATCATTATGCTGTTGAAGCCAAGTAAATTAAACAACATACTTAATAAGAGAAAAGAACATCAATAACTGGAACTGAACAGAGTTTTTTTCATATACAATCTTTTGAATATCAAACAGATTCTATTCGACTTTCTTTGCTCCTCCACCAATTTGATTTCAGCCAGTTTCTTCACATCTTGTATTTCAATACTAACACCAAGAGGACTAATCATGCAAGAAAATGTGAGCTCCAGAATGGACACCCCCACCAACATCTCCCTGGTGGGGTCCGGGGACGCTGTGTCGGAGTCCCTGGAGTATAAGACGGTATCTGTGTTCCTGGTGCTGCTGGTGTGTGGTGTGGGCATTGTGGGAAACATCATGGTCGTGCTGGTGGTTCTTACCACACGGCACATGCGTACACCCACCAACTGCTATCTGGTGAGCTTGGCCGTGGCTGACCTGATGGTCCTGGTGGCTGCGGGTCTGCCGAACATATCTGAGAGCTTGATGGCCACCTGGGTGTACGGGCATGCTGGGTGCCTGGGTATCACCTACTTTCAGTACCTTGGTATTAATGTGTCCTCCTGTTCGATCACAGCCTTCACTGTGGAGAGGTAAGACCTAAAATGAAAGGAAGTAACATACAACTGAAATTAAATGGCTTAGAGCTGGATACAGAGTTTATGGTAAAAGACTGTATTTATATAATATGAAAATAAGTATAAAAAATAAGTATATATATATATATATACTGTATATA
>NW_015630392.1:710459-722489 GCF_001515625.1 Sinocyclocheilus rhinocerous | reverse complement strand
TATATATATATATATATAAGTATATATATATATATATACTGTATATATGTATAATATGAAGAAAAATGCTCCACGAATAATGAATATTGATGGTCTTTGTGGCTCATTACTTGTGTTTGTGACTCATTACTATGTGTTATGTATACAAACAAACTGACATTTTAATTTCTTTTTTCAATTTATTTATTTATCTATTTACTTTTTGCCATGTAGAATTTCAGCATTTTAAATATCAATATTTAACACTCCTTGTTGTACTAAAATTTTTCTAATTTTACATATGTTTGACTTCATTGGAATGGTATGAAACTTGGTGAGTATTGTGGCGCTTGCTATATGAATACAACAACAACAACAACACATAATTACAAAAGGCTTAATGATCATAAAAAAACAGTCACCCTTACAATTGTTGTGGCAATAAATGAAAAAAATACAGAGCAATTTTTTGGGGTAGAACCTACAAATCAGCCATGATGAAGTAATCTATGATAATTTCTAAATATATATCCAAATGTAAAACCAATTAAAAGTATTTATGTCTGAAAATACTCTTACAAGCAACTAGGGAATACACACAGCCCTTTTTATATTTAGAACCTATAAAGGCATAGTGATTATACCATAGGATTACTGTACATATGTTTTTCTTTATTTCTCCCACGAGATTGCACCATTCTGCCCTGTACTGAATTTTAATCAACTTGGCTCTATTTTGTATTATTTAAAAAAAATTGCATTAAATGTTTGTTCCTAATATTTGTATTATTTTCTATAGAAATAAACGGTGTGTAATTTAGAGGGGAGTTTGTCTAGTACCATGATATCCTTTCAAAAAAATTTAATTCCTTTTGAAATATTACTGGAACGAAATATATAATCCATTATTTTCATTAAAAATGTTACGCTTATTGTCTTTGGTCTGTCCTTAATTGAGAAAATGGGTCAAATTTATTTAATTATATAATAAACATGAATATTTTCTCTCGGTTCCACAGATATATCGCCATATGTCACCCAATGAGGGCTCAAACTGTCTGTACGGTATCCCGAGCCAAACGCATCATTGCCGGGGTGTGGGCTTTCACCTGTGTTTATTGTATGCTCTGGCTGTTCCTGGTGGACATCCAGGTGAACCCTGATGGTCGTGTTCAGTGCGGCTACCGCGTCTCTCGAGACCTCTACCTGCCCATCTACCTGATCGACTTTGCCATCTTCTATGTGATCCCACTGCTTCTGGCCATCGCTCTTTACGGTCTCATCGCGCGAATCCTTTACCTGAATCCTCTGCCCCACCCAACAGACTCGGGTACCATAACCGCCCCCACTCTCAGGAGGAGCTGCAAAGAACCAGCGGACGCCGGAAAAGCGGGCCGTCAGGGACGCCCGAAGAGCGCGCTTTCTTCCCGGAAACAGGTGCGTGTGTCTACAAAAGTTTGTGTTTAGACAATTAATTACGCATTTTGATATCCACTGAGATTGCAGTCGAGGGCAAACGAGGGGCAGTTCTTCCCTCCTGTACCGTGCCTTATGATTATTATCTCACATTTGTTTTTTGAAAGGTCAGTTCTCTATTTTATGAGAATGATGTTTCACTCTACTAAATGTCAGTTTGTGAGGAGAAGAGTGTGTCGATATTTTCCTGGTGCTGATTAAAATAGTGTTTAAAGTAACACATTTAATTGGCAAAATTTGGATAATCAAGCCAATACTTATTTTTTTTTAATATTTATTATTTAATATTATATTTGGTTGCATCTTAAAAGCCAAGTGCCTAGAATTTTGCATAAAAATAAGAAAAGAGACAATAATTTATGCCTAGTTGCTTTTGGTGGCACTCATAAAACTTAAAATATCATCACAAAGAGCATAAGCCAGTGTTTCATGCATGCAACAACTAACACAGCGCAAGTTGGTGTCCGATTCGCAAACAAATGACTCCTAAAGGCACCGATAGTTTTTGATGATTCAGTCAAAAGAATTCACAGCTTCGAATTTGCTTGCAAGTCAAAGGTTTGAATCAGTCACTCAATCAGAAGCCAGTATATAGTTTACAGTAATTTTTCAGCTATGTCAGATTCTAAATGACTGTTACCTGTCTATTGATTTGCTTTATATGACAATGCATAATTAAAGATGCAGAGTTTTGTGTAGTGAACAAGGTCCAATTGTACATTACATAAGAAAAAGTCTGTTTAGGTGACATGTTGGAACCATTATCAACACATTTTACTGATAGCATCAAAACGGAAATTTAGTAATTTATACTAAACATTTTCTAAGTGTAGTTTGTTGTCTGGAGTTCTGTATAAAGCACAATAATATCTCTGCACACCTTCTTTTGTGCAAATAAACACATATATGGATGCAGACCAAACATCTGAGATCATTATTTATTATGTGAAAGTGTACCTAATGGCAGAATATCATCATAAAGCAGATCATCGGGATCTATTTCATCAGAAGAAAGGCATTAAGGGCCATCAGGGTACTGTTTTGGTCTACATTACCATCACTGCATCAGCCACAGCTGTGTTGTGACTCTGGAATAATAGACTCTGTGATAGATCATAGACATTAGAGATATGATCTATGCAGGCAGTGAGAATACAAAAGGCATCAAGTCAAATAAAAGGCCAAGAATTTCAAAAGATCTTTGCCCTGAATGAAGATGAATGTACACAATCACACAGTTGACAGTGACAGCTGCTTCCTTCAGTGTGACATACTATACTATACTATACTATACTATACACTGCCATTCAAAAGTTTGGGATCAGTAAAATTTGTAATGTTTTCAAAGAAGTCTCTTCTGCTCATCATGGCTGCATTTATTTGATCAGAAATACAGAAAAAACAGTAATATTGTGAAATATTATTGCAATTTAAAATAATGGTTTTCTATTTTAATATACTTTAAAATATAATTTATTTCTGTGATGCAAAGCTGAATTTTCATCAGCATCATTACTCCAGTATTCAGTGTCACAAGATTCTTCAGAAATCATTCTAATATGCTGATTTAATATCAATATTGTAAACAGTTGCTGGTTAATATATAATTTTTTTTTTTTTGAAACTGTGATACTTTTTTCAGGATTCTTTGATGAATAAAGTTGATTCAAAATAGAAATCTTTTGTAACAAAAGTTTCCAAATATAAATATAAATATATTTATATTAATAATAAATAATTCCAAAATATTAAGCAGCACAACTGTTTCCAACATTGATAATAAATCAGCATATTAGAATGATTTCTGAAGGATCATGTGACACTGAAGACTGGAGTAATGATGATGAAAATTCAGCTTTACATCACAGAAATAAATTATATTTTAAACGTTTTTTTTTTTGGTATTTTTGGTCAAATAAATGTAGCCATGATGAACAGAAAAGACTTCTTTAAAAATCTTACTGATATATAATATTATATATATATAATAATAACCCTGCCAGATAAACTTATAATTGTAGTTCTGTGGTTCAGAGACTTTAATGATAGTTCAGTGATATAGATTTAATGAATTTAATGATAGATTTGGAGCGTCAAACAGATGAGAATGGATAATATCATGAAATTCAGATCATTGAGTGACCTCACGGGCACGTATGCCTGCATTTACCGCAAGTGCACATATCTGTGTGCGGAGATGCTCGTGTGAGTCTCAGATCAAAATCTTGGAGATTCAAGAGGGCCCCACTTGAGCGGAACATTTGCATAATATGATTTGTGATGTTCACTCAAGTATGCTTAATACTCCTGGAGATTATATTAGAATGATTTCTGAAGGATTATGTGACACTGAAGACTGGAGTAATGATGATGAAAATTCAGCTTTACATCACAGAAATAAATTATATTTTAAACGTTTTTTTTTGTGGTATTTTTGGTCAAATAAATGTAGCCATGATGAACAGAAAAGACTTCTTTAAAAATCTTACTGATATATAATATTATATATATATAATAATAACCCTGCCAGATAAACTTATAATTGTAGTTCTGTGGTTCAGAGACTTTAATGATAGTTCAGTGATATAGATTTAATGAATTTAATGATAGATTTGGAGCGTCAAACAGATGAGAATGGATAATATCATGAAATTCAGATCATTGAGTGACCTCACGGGCACGTATGCCTGCATTTACCGCAAGTGCACATATCTGTGTGCGGAGATGCTCGTGTGAGTCTCAGATCAAAATCTTGGAGATTCAAGAGGGCCCCACTTGAGCGGAACATTTGCATAATATGATTTGTGATGTTCACTCAAGTATGCTTAATACTCCTGGAGATTATGCTCTTTGAGGTTATAAGAGCGACTCCCTTTTTTCCGCTTTTGTACCTCGGTTATGGCGCACCTCCAGCTATTTGATCACTTCATCTGCAAATTTCATAAAGTTCAATACGATTCAAGTTGCCTGTGCCACCGCGGTTGTTGAGTGAAGTTATCTCTCCTATGAATCTGATAAAGTCATCACTACAGTAGAGGCTCCGCTTTATTTAACCTAATCATGAGTAGCAGCCGGCTTTGTTTGTGCTGTGTTCAGACCTTGTTTTCCATTGATAAGCAATCACAATAACCAGATATTTCAAATGCATATTCAAATTGTCACTGCCAGTCATTATCTCCTGCTTTGTTAATTAAAGGAGCTCCTCCCAGCCTCACACGGCTTCGATTAGATGCTTTGTTGTGCAGACAATTTTGTCATTATTATTGAAGGTCTCTGTCACCGGTTGTCTGAGACAATGAATACGCTCGAACCCAGAGGAGTCCCTGTGAATGTTAATGAAATGAATTTTAGTATGTATTTATAGCTTGAAATGAGTGAGGACACACTAGGGAGGACTGCTTTGTTTTCTTTGACAGACAAAACATGGTGTGGATATATTTCACCCTTCTCACAGGGGTTCAGCAGTGTCTGCCTGTTTACCATCACCGGGGACACAAAGATGATATTTGACTGGTGTTTTATGGAAGATGTTTGAGCATGTCTCGTCTTGTCTCTCTCTCTCTGTCATTCTCTCTACCGCTCCCTCTGTTTGCATGCCATGGACTTCTTCGTTTGTTTTAATGCAACGATAATGTAAAATGCAATTGTTTCTTTGAGATTCAGACAAGGATGATTTATTTCTTTAAATTTAATTCAAAGCACTCAGTCTAAGCCTGTTTGTATATTTTCTCTAAGTAATATCTTTAAATATGGATGCTTTAACAAGACATGGAACTGCTGCATTGTCAGTACACATATTATTTTCATTGATCGTGTACTTGTGTTTTTATGCCTTGAAAGTGTAAATATTTGTTTTCCAGTAAATGTGTTTTGGAATTTATAGTTACATTATAGCTAATTTAAGCTATTAGCCCTATATTTAAGTCAGAATAGACAGTAAAAAAAACATTTGAAATAGAAATCATTTGTAACATTATATATATATTTTTTCTACAACATTAGTGTAAGTAGAATAAAATAAAAATAAACAGAATAGAAATGACTGAAGCACTGCTATCATCCTTGCACAAGAAAATGAAGCTGTTTTTGTCTGTCGCTGTTTAAAATTGCACACAGCCTGTCAAAAATCAGGATTATATTGCTATACGAACACTGTGACTTGTTAAAAGAAAATATTCAAGATTCATTTCGTTAAAAGAAAATATTCAAAAGACGAAGGTTAAACTGGCACATTGAACATCTGTTCGCACTGTTAACGGCATGAAAACAACATGTTAAAAAATAGTACAGTATGTGACCACGAGGAACATGCTTGCTGTTAGTGTTAGAAATACTTAAAAGAAGTGTTCTGAATTCATATGAAAGCTTTGAGCAATCTGAAGGTAGTAAGAACTCATGTTTGAACTTTGAACCATTGTCCATTGCTGTGTATGTGATTATATATGGAGAACCTCAAAGAGCCACTTTTATCATTTCTCACCTCTTCAGGTCACTAAGATGCTTGCAGTGGTGGTTGTGCTCTTCGCCCTGCTGTGGATGCCGTATAGGACCCTGGTTCTCATTAACTCCTTTGTGAGCACGCCATACCTTGATGCCTGGTTCCTACTCTTCTGCAGAACCTGCATTTATGCCAACAGTGCAATCAACCCTGTCGTTTACAACCTGATGTCCCAGAAGTTTCGCTCAGCCTTCCGTGGGCTGTACCACTGCCATAGGGAAGACGTGCACCAGCGGACGCTCTCCACGCTCCAGAGTGGATACAGCCTTGGAAGGGACCCCCGACTTTGCTGCAACACCAACGGCACACCTAAGAAAATCGGTTTAGTCACTCCTGAGCAGAAACCAAACAAAGGCATGGAGAACCGCAAGGAAAATATGAACAAGCTAATTAGAGATGGCGTAAAAAATGAGATTGAGCCAAGCTTCAAGAGAAACGCAGTTGAAAACGGCAACATAGATGAATTGAAAAGCTCAGTTGACAAGGAGATACCTACATTGGAGAACGTGGACATGAGCAAGATTAATGATAATGGGAAAATAATGGAGGAAAGCGATAATACAGCTCAGGATATTATCGCTGACATGATGAGCAACACAGAGCAGACACAGCTAGCCGCCGGTGAATTCAAATCTACTCCGGGAGAAGCTGAACAGAATGACACAGAGTTAAATCACAGCATTGTATAGATCATTCCACTACATACTGTATATATTTCATTGAAGTGGCAGGGTTGAACGGTAGAGCCTGGTTGTTCATTTTAAAACCTGATCTTGGAATTCGAAACTTGTGTTTACAGGCGTCATCCTCACTCTCCAGTGGAAGTGGCAAGACTGGAGCCACTTTCTCATCATTATTTACAAGTGGAACCATTTGGCTGTCAGCACCAGCATCACATGCCTCCTAGTGTAGGAGCTCCAGATGGGGCTGATTGATTTGTTACAAAACATATTATTTTTTAATATTATTTTGAAGAAACCATTAACATCTCATATTGCAGCTGCTTAAAAATGTAGACTTAAAATTACACTGAAACATCACCCATGAAAAAGAAAAATCACAAATGAGTCTTAAGGCTGAAATAACCAACACGAACCTCATCCTGCTTTTAAAACAGGCATTATACACTTGCCTACTTTGTAAATGGTTACAGATAAACTGAACGATATACAGTAAATGACTGAGGGTCACATGCTGCCAGACTTTCAAGACATTTTTAAGAAACAAACTCACACAGAAACATGTGCCTCATTGCTAGGAGATGCATGACAAATGAAAACAATATGTGTTTCAAACTGGGCTTTTGCTTAAAGGGATAGTTCACTCAAAAAAAAAAAAAAGTAGGCTAAGTAATTTTTATTTTTGTTCAGCTTGTGAAAATGCAATTAAAACGGATTCTTTCACTAGCACCACCACTCAGAAAACATTCAAAATTAGAGACCATCACTTGTTCATCATCTTTTGTCATTTATCTTATTTCATGCCCATGTGGTCTACAATATATTGGCAAGACTAATCGCCAATTAAAGACCCGCATCAACGAGCACAGGAGCTCTATCAGAAGGATGGATATTCATTTCCTGTGGCCAGACATTTTGCGGATGCTGACCATAAATTTAGTGATATGAGATTTACAGCAGGTATTCAGAGACTGACCAGTTCAAGAAGAGGTGTTGAGTCTAACAAAAGACTGTTACAATGTGAAGCTAAGTGGATCTATTATATGGACTGTGTATATCCGAAGGGATTAAATGAAGAACTTCAGTTGTCTAGTTTTTTTATGAATTGTACTTCGTTGTTAACTCCCAACAGACAACCATTGTTCTCCAATTTGATGTAGATTATCCATTGCTTTACATGTACACACATTGTGGTTATTTATTTCTTTTTCTTTTTTTTCCCATATGTTAAAATATTTTTATTTTTTCTTTTATTTTGGATCAGTGCGTGTTCTGATTGATCATGTGATCTCTTTAATTATCATGTGATTCCTCAAATTAACATGGCTCCTAGTTCTAACATTGTTAGCTTGGCATTGAAAATGGTCAACATGTGACCGAAACGTTTGGCTTGTTTTTACTCAGTAAATTGCTCATATTGCTTTCATCTCGCTTGTGACTCTTTGATGTTTGTGCAGACTTTTTTCAAGCTCTTCACCTTTGGGAAACTTTTTTGGTCTACGCACCTCAGTTGGATTATTTTGAAGGTGCGGTGAGCCTCTGGCTGCTTCCATATCACGGTTTCGACATGAATTTAATTAATTGTGCAGCCTTAGCTCCAGGATGTGTCTTTTATCAACAAAACTATTTTGCCCACTTTGTGTCTTTAAGCTCAGTGCAATGAGAAACAAATAAACTTCATCCTGCTTTTAAAGCACAGACACCAAGTTATCCCATAAAAACATTCAGGATGCTATGGGGCATAAGATCCATTTAAAATGCTTTTGTCCAACAATAAGGCCCAAAGCATCATGACACACATGTGTTTTCCCACAGCCAACATTTGCCATCACTGGATGAATTCCATTCTACGTGGCGATCTAATGCCTCGCCATTTGTTCCAGCCCAAATAAACAGAACCCGTTCTGTGTGCCCAGCGGTATGTCTGAGCTTTTTAGACTCCATTTACAGCCTCATGGAAGATGAGTAGAGCCAGGCATCCATTTGTCAGGTGTAGTTATTCATCTTTTTATGTGGAGTGCAAGAAACACCTTCCACGCAGAACAGAGCCGACGGTTTCTGTTGAAGCAAGCAGACAGATGTAACCATAAATCATCTATAAACAGAACACATCCTTCCAGGAGGAAAGCGGTGGAGCTGAAGCATATTCTCAAAGCACTCTGTTGTTTAGCAAGTGCTATTTTATGTGTTTTAATGCCTCATATTTATGCAGAGACATAATACTCAACATCGGTGTGATTATAAATCATAACTTTCTGATGCTATCTGGTCATTTTTAGTTGAAATGTGAACCCTGTGTTGTTATTTTAGTACACCATTACATCTAACTGCTCTCTGAAGTCTTTTGATGTTGCTCTGGAGAAGAATGCAACTCCACACTGAAGCACTGTTTTCAAGATCAGTTGAATATGACATTTATGAAGCGTGAATATGAGCCATGCAGCCTACAACTATGGTTATTCATTTTCTGATTTCCTCTGCATATCATTTGATGTTTTGGGTTTATATCATCAATGTAAAGAGGCATTTGATAGAACAAATGTATGCTTAGCCTATGAGTTTTTAGACTATGCTTGTGTCTTTCTCATAATGTTTCACAATTGTTGATTGCAGCAGTTTTTAGTCTCGTTTCTGTGCCAGGAGTGGATTTCCTCTGCAGGCTGATGCTTTGCTTGGTGTTGCCGAAGAAGAAGACATTTCCAATTTGTGAGTCTAGCAAGTGTTATTATTAGCTGCTATTTATACATAATCTATTTTGAAAACCATGGTTGATACTGTGTTAGTATTGCGATATGAAGCTTCTATTTGCTTTTGATTTGAAGCCCGTTCTGTGTTTGCTCAGATTGTAATTGCGAGTTGAAATCAGTTCTGTGCAAGTGATCTGTGAGCATGTTCAGTTTTCTGCTTGTTTTTAAAAACAGAAAAAAAAACCACATATGATATCTTTTTCCTTTCTGATTTCATTTGGCATCTTGTGTGAAAATTAAAGCTGGATACAAGTGCAGAATTTTAACGAGTTGTTGATTTATTCGTGTTGATACTGCCACATGTCCAGGAGGAAAAAAAAAAAGACTGGTTGCAGAAAGTTTAATGATGATTTCACATTGCATTGCATTACTTACAATCTGTGCACTGCATGTGATCTTGAGCATTCAACAGCCTTGGTGGAACGGCACTATGAAGCGGATGAATCAATATCAGTTCATAGGAGTAGTATTTCTGTACTCAATGGCAATCAAGGATGATCAAAATTAGAAACATTTTAAAGATGTAGTTTACAACAAAAGTTCCTAGAAAGGTAGTGTTTGTAATCCATTTTTCATGCAAACACCTTATTGTTTCAGTTGACCATCATTTATACATTGTTTAAAAAATAACATTTACAACATTTTTTAAATGAAAATGTTTCTTCAATAAATGGTACAAATATATTATATTTTAGAGAAAATAATTTAATATAAAAACTTGACATCTAATTTTTAGGATGTAATTATGGTTCACTACAATTTGACTGCAAATTTTCAGATATTAATATTTAAAACTACAACAAACAAAAAAATCAGGCTTATGTAATTAGACATTTTTTAAATGCATATTGATCTTATTTTGTTCCATATATATGTTTTTTTGTCTTGTTTTACATATAATACTTTTTTTAAAATCAAAATGTCAGAACTCTATCTTCTTTACATCACTTAGACTTTCTTTGAATTTCAAGTTGAAAAAGATATTGAAAACATGTTCATCATTCAAGTGAACTGGATGAATTAGATTTTTTATGTATTTTTGAACTAGAATAAAAACACTGACCCATATAGCACCACAGAGCCATTTCTTTCTGTTATAAAACATTTGTGTAGTTTTCTTGTATTCCCTGTCAGTGGATTGCACGGCATTTGGTGCACTTAGAGTGAGGTGTTTATCCTTGCGGGACGTGAGTTATTGGCTGTGCAGTAGTTTCCTCTTAAAGGTCAGCGCACATAGCCACACTCAAACACACACATACTCTCGAAATGCCTCACACTCTCCCTTGTCCAATCGATATACAAAAGATGCAGATATTCTAACATTTCTAGAAGGTAAAAATAGCAATCTTATGATCATGTTTGGCTCAATATGGCTCACATGAACATTGCAGGTAGCTTGGCAGCTGGTTGCTAGGGTTACATTCTTTTTCACTTCACTTTTGCCTGATTAGATTGGAGGATTGTAGCCGGGGAAGATAAGACGCCCCTGAGAATGGATTTCCGACCAGGTGCAGTGGTGCCAATCCCGGTGTTGATAAGCCATCTTTTCAAAACTGAGGTGTCATTCAACAAGATGAGGCTGCCGACAGAGTCGTGTTCATCAGCGGCCCTCACTTTCCCCCCACGTGCCCTTGGCCTTCTAAATGCTCAATATTAAAAACTTAATCTTGAACTTACACTACAGGTGTTGGCTGGGTGAATTTCCTTTTCTTGGGCACAGGGGGTTCAGGGATACCGTATTTCTCTCTTCTCTCAGCAGCCCTGTCTCTGTACTTCATCTGTTCAGTACAAGGTAAAAGGGAATGAATCAGTGTCCGTAACATCCGGGAAATACTCTCTAAAAGAAAGATGTTTGTACAGGGGTTGGACAATGAAACTGAAACACCTGGTTTTAGACCACAATAATTTATTAGTATGGTGTAGGGCCTCCTTTTGCGGTCAATTCATCTTGGGAATGACAGATACAAGTCCTGCACAGTGGTTCAGCGGCCCTCACTTTCCCCCCACGTGCCCTTGGCCTTCTAAATGCTCAATATTAAAAACTTAATAGCACGTATCCATTTTGAGGGCGTTTTTTTTTTCTTTTATGTGCCATCTTTTGTTCATTCGGAAAGTGAATCACCCACTTATGAGTAGCTGTCAAAAGTCATTTCCATAGAGAGCTGAAAACAGATTTTCTCTCTAAGAGAGAGTGGCGGACAGGCGAGCCGAAGTGTTGTGCCTTGACAGAGAAGATGGACAGATAAAATTAGATGAGTTCCTCAGAACGGGAAGCAGAAACACTTCATCCGATTTGCTTATCACCATCTTACTCTTATTTCGGCCCTCTCTTCTTTTCTGTCTGATGGCATTAGTTCACAGATCCAGCGAATAATGTCAGACTCCTGTGAACGAATCCTTTCATCACCGAAAGCCACTGTTGAAAACAAATACTTTCTCTTGCATGAGGAGAAGGCTATGATCTTGACTGCCCACTGCCCATTATATTACAATCATTTTTGTTTTTGAGTGTTTCAAACTAGAAAAAAAAAGTGTTATACATCTCAAGATAAAATAGATATACAAGTAAATCTTGTTCAGTTTCTGTGAACTATACACATCAGAATATATAAATAAATAAATAAAATATATATATATATATATATATATA
>NW_015630392.1:696275-710363 GCF_001515625.1 Sinocyclocheilus rhinocerous | reverse complement strand
AGCCCAAGATTTCCGCTGCTGGCACCATTGAAACCGACGTTTGGCATTGGCACGAGTGACCAAAGGTTTGGCTATAGCAGCCCGGCCATGTACATTGACCCTGTGGCGCTCCCGACGAACAGTTTTGGTGGAAACAGGAGAGTTGAGATGCACATTTAATTCTGCAGTGAGTTGGGCATCTGTGGTTTTATGTTTTTTGGATACAATCCGGGTTAGTACCTGGACATCCCTTTCAGACAGCTTCCTCTTGCATCGACAGTTATTCCTGTTGGATGTGGTTCGTCCTTCATGGTGGTATGCTGACATTACCCTGGATACCGTGGCTCTTGATACACTATATATATATATATATGTGTGTGTGTGTGTATATGTGACTGAGAACGAACTATTCCATCAATTCTTACTACACATTGTTATATTTCAGGACAAAAATGTTATTTTAAAGAAAAGCTATGCTAAAAATATAAGAAAAGCTTTAAAAGTTGTAAATGGCAAGTTTTTTTCTACTATTTCATACATAATGTCAGGCAATTTGTTTGAAGTGGGCCATTTGTCTGTTAAATTGCACAAACAAAAAACCTGTCATTTTTTTTATATAATAATTACAATACAGAATATTTTTGGACTGACCTTTTTAAAATAGCATAGTACAGTCATACATGAATATTTTTAATTTAAACTAATTCTCACATTCTTTCTGACATGTTACTTTCCCGCCTGCTGAAAAACTTCTCTTCTATCTTGCAAAACACTTGTCACTTATGTACTGCAAGTTCAGAGCTTGTTATTCACTGGCAGTGAATCATTTTCGTTCTTAATCATGTTTTCTTAAATAAATACAATAATTAGGACATGAAATAACACTACATGGTGAGATACAAGAAAATAAAGCCTTATAGTGGTCTCTTCTGAAAATATTTTTGGTAACACTTTTTGATAGTGCAGTTTAGACATCATATTAACTGTAAGTAACTTTGCAAGTCAACTACCAGTCATTAGAGTATTAGTAGACTGCTTAAGATCTGCTAACACTTTATTTTGATGCTCCCCCAATATACATTCTGCTGACTATAAATTTGCAAGTACATGCCAACTTGTTATACTAACCCTAAGCTTAACCGTCTACTAATACTCTTATGAGAGTTAGCTGGCATGTACTGTATTTGCAAATTAATGAGTTGATATGTTGTTGCAATGTTACTTAGTAGAATGTCTAAAATGCATAAAGTATAACCATATTTTTCTCAAATCCAGGATAAATTAAAGCAATGTCACACAAACAAAATAGAGTATTTGCAAGTATGCTTACTTTTGTATAAACGTTAAATAAAAAAGTGAATATAATACTGTCAGTTATTTTCTCTATTTTTACCTCGCCAATGAAAATAAATCCAAACAAAGCCACAACAACATAATACCATCCTTGAAAAAATCAGAATGATTACTAATACCAATATTAATCCAGGAAGTTTCTCTGGAATGAGCAAACAGACAAGCAAATTGATAAAAACACTGCTAACTTACAGCATTAACTGTTGTATAAAATCTCACTCGCAGGCATTGTAATGTTTTTCTCAATAGACTTATAAGAAGACTAATCAGAACTTATACCCATGAGAAATAAAAGTGACATTTGCGTCCCTTTTCTAAAGTCTGAAACATTGCTGCCCTTTTCAAAACGACTCCGTTTTACAACACCACAGCAAGACTGATAACCTATATTTTTTTTGCGTCTGACAGTTAGAAACACAAGGCAAAAGAACTCGAGGGTAAAAAGTCTATGATTTTGTTTTGATGGTGCTCTTTCAAAGACTCAGCCATATCTGCAGACTCAAGTATCACATGTTCTTGCTCTCACTAAAGCCTTTGCCCTGTCAGATTGCTCGTATCTTTCAGTGGAAAAGCTCAGGATTTGGTGGGAGATCAGACTGTGGGGATAAGCTCTCTGCTAACCATGACACAGATGAAATGATCGAATTTTAGCAAAGGGATAAAGGAGTGAAAGAGACACAGTAGCTCTGAAAATTGTTGAGCTAAAAGTGTCACAGACAGAGACATCACACAATAAAAGGATTCTATCTCGCTGTAAAAAGGTTCAATTACTACACTGAACTGTCATGACTTCATCTAACAAATGGCAGCTGTAACATTTACTTTCTTTCTTACCTTCCATATTTTACTACATCCAGTGAATTATATCAATGACCAAAAAGTAGAGTTCATAAGTCTAGAAGCACTGCTTCTTTTCTGCATTTTACTAATTAATTTATTATTTTTTTTCATAGCAAATTAACATGAAATGATAATGAAAATTTAAAATTATACAAAATGTAAAGGAATCTTAAACATTTCTTATTTTGTCATAAGTTTTCTGTTTTTTTTTAATCTAGTGAAAATGTTTCTATCTTGCATTTTTCTTTTTTATTCAAGTTTTTCCATTGCAAATTAGCATTAAAATTTTAATGAGAAGTTATGAATTTACCCAAAATTTAATTAACCTTTTTAGATTAACATTAAGGCATTTCAGAATGCTTTAAATATTCCTTATTCCTGAATAAGGTTTCATTTATTAACTGCATTACTTCTAAAACATTTTTTAATCTTAGTGATTGTAAATGTCAACATTTACTAATACATTATTAAAATCAAAAGTTGTATCTGTTAAACCAACATATAATATACACGCTCGTTTCGATCATCAGAAGGCGAATTCATAGATACTAAACATGGTGGAGATATATATATATGTAAGCTGACAGGAGGGTGTTTCGATTATAAGTCTGCATAACAGTATACATTTTCAAAGACCAAATACACGATGACAATAATATACCCAATGGCCTGAAGGATGATGTGTGTTCATTCAAAGAAAGGTTTTCCTATGAATTAATTAGTAGAAAAGTCCATTTCTACTCTGCCTCTTGCCCTGGGACATGCAGGGCTTTTCCCTGCTTTGCATTCTTTTGGCCAATAAACCCAGTGATATCAGCGTTGGTTGCCATGCAACCAGGAGCCTGTTCGGCTTCCTGGGGTGTTACGCATTTCGGGGGGAAGGGTTCATGGGTCCTCATATGGCTTGTTAACTGAGGGGGGTTACAGAGTATTTGTTAAATATAAAAACAAAATATATATTGTGTGTTTGAGTGGTCCAGACGCTACAGCTAACATAAACTAACAATGAATTGTATTTTTATTAACTAATTTTAACAAAGATAAATACGTACTAACAAAAGTATTTGCTCATTGTTATTTAATGCGTTAACTAATGGGACCTTATTGTAAAGTGTTACCATTTTTCTTTGTTTTAATTATTTCAGAATCCTAAAACTTTTTTTATTTCCAGGTTAAACTGAGAAAAAAACAACATCCTTCATTTTTAATGTGGTCTTAAACTGTGGACCCTACTGTATATGAGATTCTTATACCACTTACAGCAGTGGTGATGTGTGTAGGATTCTGAGGAGCTTTATGTATAGCGAGTGTTTCTTCTATTGTTCTCATTATCACTGAATGCATTCCTGCTCTCTGTTAACACTATATTTTCATGTATGTCAGTGTGAACAGGTTATACACAGCACAGCTCAATTTGTCCTTTCCAGCCTCCGCAGGGTGCCGAATGCCAGAACTGCTTGGCCATGATACTACAGCGATCACAGAGAGGCTGTGTTTCCTCTATATCCGGTGTGTGTGTAGGCGTGTGGGTGTGTTGTTGTGTTTAAACATATGTTCCTTCTTCTGCAAGAAAGCGGCTATGACCTTTTAGACATTGATAATTTAGCTGGTGAGTGAGTGAGCGTGGAGGGTGATTACTTCTGTTGTTTAGTGCTTGAGGCGGGACGAGACTAATTTAATAACAGAAATGCTGGTCAATCCTGTTCTAATCAGTAGTATTGATTAGTTCTCATAATTACAATCAAGGCCTAGTCAGGGAAAATGCTTGCCTTTTCAGCATGTGGATGCTCCTACTTGATATCTCCGACTTCTGATAAAGTCTCAGATGATGACATTCAAAGAAACAAATCACAATGTCAGAATTTGCTTAGCAATTGTCCATTGTCAGCAAAGACGCCTCCTCAGATTGCAGAATGCTAACAGTTCTACTATTTGCTTTTTACATAGGCTACATACAACAAAAACTCATTTACAGTAATTCACACACAAGTATTTGTAAACAGATTTTCTTTTGGAGAAACTTTCACTAATTGATACATTTCATTTGCAAAGAAGCGAAAGTTTATCGTTAGCTGTGTATCATTAGCTGTGTATCATTATCATCATCTCCCTGGGCACCAGCGTATGATGTCAAACCCCCGCATTTTGCAAAATCAGAAATGCGGTTGCCACGCGATTGCACTTTTCTAAGTAGGAAGTTCCAACTTTTGAATGGAATGCGGCAGTGCAGAAACAAACTTTCCTGCAAAGAGGAAATGAATGTAAAATGCCCTGAAATTATTTATGACATATTATGACATGTATTTAGCAAAAAAAAAACATTTTTTCCAAATAATAGACTATACACTACTGTTAAAAAGTTTGTGGATGGTAAGTTTTTTTTAAGGTTTTTAAAAGTAGTCTCTTATACTCATCAAGGAAGCGTTTATTTGATAAAAAATACAGTAAAAACTGTAATATTGTGAAATATTATTACTAATTAAAATAATATTTTAAAGTTTAATGTATTTCCGTTATGGCAAAGCTGAGTTTTCAGCAGCCAGTCTTCAGTGTCACATGATCCTTCAGAATTCATTTTAATATGGCAGCCTGGTCTCATTGTTAATACCTAGGTATTAATATGTAACATTTACAGGTACAAAACATACATTTTTGTATGTCAGGATAGATGCAGAAACCAACAACATGGACTAAACCCCAAACCTAAACATAACCATTTTATTGAGAATATAAAAAGAATATATAACATGTAATGGCCAGAAATGTGTAGGAAAATGACAGTTTTAGAATTAAAAATATACTTTGAGCCACTAATCATGAGATCATGTTGAATATGCCAGTGTTCAACATTTATTATTATTATCATTGTTGAAAACATTTGTGCTGCTTATTATTCTTGTGGAAACTGTCATAATTTTTTTCAGGATTCTCTGATGAACAAAAAAAACAGCATTTATTTGAAATAGAATTTTTATAACAATGTCTTTCTGTCACTGCTGAATCACACTTGCCGAAATATATTTATCTTACTGACCTCAAACTTTTGAACAACGATTTCAAAGCTTAGTTGTATGCTCTGCAATAGGGCCATGGCCAAAATACAGCTGCCCCATGGCCATTTTTAGAAAAAGAAACCAAAATTTGATATTGGTGATCATCTTGTACTGTGTGTACTTGTCATATGCATTTGTACAGAGGTCAAAAAATAACATGACCTCTCCTCTCATGGCAAACGCAAGTACACCTGCTCATCCCTTGAAAGGCAGTAATGGTAATGAAATATCAATTGTTAAAGGTGCTCACCTGTTCTTGAGCTCAAGGTCCACTTGTTTGATGTCCACACTTGAATGATCTGTTTTGGATTACCGTGCTTGGATCACAATAACCACGTAGATGGCAAGACAATGAGTTGTATGGTAATTTTAAATAAAGTGTAGGAAGAATAAAAGACTGTGAGGGTGAGCTGAGAGCCTGTTTTTTAAATGTAGAGGACACAAGCTTGGGGGATACATGTGGTTTGTTAGACAACAGAGGGAGGACGGCACTTCAAACACACAGCATACACACAAACCCAGTACAGAAACAAAAAGAGCACTTCACATAGGCAGCTCGCATAAGTCGTATGAGCTCATACTGTCTGATTATACAGACATGTTCTCGGTACATTTGCAATGTCAGGGACTGAAAGGAATTGTTAAGTCTATAGCAATTAAATAACAATGTAGAATAGATCTGTCTCCAGCAGACTAGCACTCAGAGCCCTTGCAATATAGCAAAAGCATTAAAGGAAGCATGCTGCCTTTCAGCTTCACAGAAAAACTATTAGAGCAAAATGAGGGAAAAAATCTGAATAGGCCTTCTAGAAGGACTAAAACTTAGATTATTTCAAAGCAATAGTTTTGTCCGCTTTTTTTAGGTGTCTAGCAAAGAAATATTTAAAATATGAGATTGGCTCTCGTAACCTAAAAAACAACAAGGAAGTGACATTAAATATTAAACTGCTGACAGACAACAAGAAGGAAATTTGATGCTTCGAACAAACCAACCAAGTGATTTATATTTAAATGACAAAATAATTTGTAGCCGTTTCAGCGTAACCAGCAAAAAAGTCAAATTCATAATGTCAAAAACAAAAAAAAAACGTATAAACCAGTCATCCTTTAAGCAGCGCTGAGCTATTGTGTGGCAAGCTGCATGATTTATTCATTAGCTTGTTTTTGTCACAGCAAGTTAGATGTGATTGCTGCCTACCTTCTGTTCCACACTGATTTAGCCACAGGTTGACAAACGCAAGAGGTGGACAGGTTGTGGAGGTGTTTATCGTCATGGCAATAGACAAGGTTACTTTAGTCACGGACTGTGTGCAGGTTAAGAATCCCCATGTGACATTCTGCTGGAGTGACTTGAATGTCAACATATTGTAAGAGGGAATATAAGTTGCGTTTTCTGAATGACAGCAGGTGTAAGACGTCTGGATATATTTTGTTTAGTGCACCAATCCTGCGAGATGTTTTGAGTGCAAAAAAATTAAACTATTTGTACTTCAGTTGCTGAAACAGATCAAAAGTGAACAAATACACACTCACTAAACCACTGAACCTGTATAGCACATGGACCTTGTGAAAAGTAATGTACAAGTAGCCATGGAAACAAGTCTAACCCTTTCTCCACATGCGTAGAGTTTTTCACATTTTATCTCTCAAATTGGAACATTTCGCTGCGCCTGAGAAAGGAAATCATTCAAATTTATTTTTAAGAAGTACATAGCTTTTTGTGACTCATAAAGAACATATTGAGTAAATAAAATGATGCACTTAAATCATTACCACTGTTAATTATTAACTTATAAAAAACAATGCACTTAGTATAATACTTTCCAGCCTCCGCAGGGTGCCGAATGCCAGAACTGCTTGGCCATGATACTACAGCGATCACAGAGAGGCTGTGTTTCCTCTATATCCGGTGTGTGTGTAGGCGTGTGGGTGTGTTGTTGTGTTTAAACATATGTTCCTTCTTCTGCAAGAAAGCGGCTATGACCTTTTAGACATTGATAATTTAGCTGGTGAGTGAGTGAGCGTGGAGGGTGATTACTTCTGTTGTTTAGTGCTTGAGGCGGGACGAGACTAATTTAATAACAGAAATGCTGGTCAATCCTGTTCTAATCAGTAGTATTGATTAGTTCTCATAATTACAATCAAGGCCTAGTCAGGGAAAATGCTTGCCTTTTCAGCATGTGGATGCTCCTACTTGATATCTCCGACTTCTGATAAAGTCTCAGATGATGACATTCAAAGAAACAAATCACAATGTCAGAATTTGCTTAGCAATTGTCCATTGTCAGCAAAGACGCCTCCTCAGATTGCAGAATGCTAACAGTTCTACTATTTGCTTTTTACATAGGCTACATACAACAAAAACTCATTTACAGTAATTCACACACAAGTATTTGTAAACAGATTTTCTTTTGGAGAAACTTTCACTAATTGATACATTTCATTTGCAAAGAAGCGAAAGTTTATCGTTAGCTGTGTATCATTAGCTGTGTATCATTATCATCATCTCCCTGGGCACCAGCGTATGATGTCAAACCCCCGCATTTTGCAAAATCAGAAATGCGGTTGCCACGCGATTGCACTTTTCTAAGTAGGAAGTTCCAACTTTTGAATGGAATGCGGCAGTGCAGAAACAAACTTTCCTGCAAAGAGGAAATGAATGTAAAATGCCCTGAAATTATTTATGACATATTATGACATGTATTTAGCAAAAAAAAAACATTTTTTCCAAATAATAGACTATACACTACTGTTAAAAAGTTTGTGGATGGTAAGTTTTTTTTAAGGTTTTTAAAAGTAGTCTCTTATACTCATCAAGGAAGCGTTTATTTGATAAAAAATACAGTAAAAACTGTAATATTGTGAAATATTATTACTAATTAAAATAATATTTTAAAGTTTAATGTATTTCCGTTATGGCAAAGCTGAGTTTTCAGCAGCCAGTCTTCAGTGTCACATGATCCTTCAGAATTCATTTTAATATGGCAGCCTGGTCTCATTGTTAATACCTAGGTATTAATATGTAACATTTACAGGTACAAAACATACATTTTTGTATGTCAGGATAGATGCAGAAACCAACAACATGGACTAAACCCCAAACCTAAACATAACCATTTTATTGAGAATATAAAAAGAATATATAACATGTAATGGCCAGAAATGTGTAGGAAAATGACAGTTTTAGAATTAAAAATATACTTTGAGCCACTAATCATGAGATCATGTTGAATATGCCAGTGTTCAACATTTATTATTATTATCATTGTTGAAAACATTTGTGCTGCTTATTATTCTTGTGGAAACTGTCATAATTTTTTTCAGGATTCTCTGATGAACAAAAAAAACAGCATTTATTTGAAATAGAATTTTTATAACAATGTCTTTCTGTCACTGCTGAATCACACTTGCCGAAATATATTTATCTTACTGACCTCAAACTTTTGAACAACGATTTCAAAGCTTAGTTGTATGCTCTGCAATAGGGCCATGGCCAAAATACAGCTGCCCCATGGCCATTTTTAGAAAAAGAAACCAAAATTTGATATTGGTGATCATCTTGTACTGTGTGTACTTGTCATATGCATTTGTACAGAGGTCAAAAAATAACATGACCTCTCCTCTCATGGCAAACGCAAGTACACCTGCTCATCCCTTGAAAGGCAGTAATGGTAATGAAATATCAATTGTTAAAGGTGCTCACCTGTTCTTGAGCTCAAGGTCCACTTGTTTGATGTCCACACTTGAATGATCTGTTTTGGATTACCGTGCTTGGATCACAATAACCACGTAGATGGCAAGACAATGAGTTGTATGGTAATTTTAAATAAAGTGTAGGAAGAATAAAAGACTGTGAGGGTGAGCTGAGAGCCTGTTTTTTAAATGTAGAGGACACAAGCTTGGGGGATACATGTGGTTTGTTAGACAACAGAGGGAGGACGGCACTTCAAACACACAGCATACACACAAACCCAGTACAGAAACAAAAAGAGCACTTCACATAGGCAGCTCGCATAAGTCGTATGAGCTCATACTGTCTGATTATACAGACATGTTCTCGGTACATTTGCAATGTCAGGGACTGAAAGGAATTGTTAAGTCTATAGCAATTAAATAACAATGTAGAATAGATCTGTCTCCAGCAGACTAGCACTCAGAGCCCTTGCAATATAGCAAAAGCATTAAAGGAAGCATGCTGCCTTTCAGCTTCACAGAAAAACTATTAGAGCAAAATGAGCAAAAACATCTGGATGGATTTGAATAGGCCTTCTAGAAGGACTAAAACTTTCAAGAATTTTTTTTTTTATTTCAAAACAGTAGTTTTGTCCATTTTTTTTTTTTTAGGCGTCTAGCAAAGAAATATTTAAAATATGAGATCGGCTCTCTTAACCTAAAAAACAACAAGGAAGTGGCATTAAATATTAAACTGCTGACAGACAAACAAGAAAAATGTAATGCTTCAAACAAACCACCCAAGTGATTTACACTCAAATGACAAAATCATTTGTAGCCGTTTCAGTGTAACCTGCAAAAAAGTAAAATTCATAATGTCAAAAAAACAAAACAAAATATAAACCAGTCATCCTTTAAGCAGCACTGAGCTACTGTGTTTCAAGCCGCATGATTTATTCATTAGCTTGTTTTTGTCACAGCAAGTTTGATGTGATTGCTGCCTACCTTCTGTGTTCTGTTCCACACTGATTTAGCCACAGGTTGACAAACGCAAGAGGTGGACAGGTTGTGGAGGTGTTTATCGTCATGGCAATAGACAAGGTTACTTTAGTCACGGACTGTGTGCAGGTTAAGAATCCCCATGTGACATTCTGCTGGAGTGACTTGAATGTCAACATATTGTAAGAGGGAATATAAGTTGCGTTTTCTGAATGACAGCAGGTGTAAGACGTCTGGATATATTTTGTTTAGTGCACCAATCCTGCGAGATGTTTTGAGTGCAAAAAAATTAAACTATTTGTACTTCAGTTGCTGAAACAGATCAAAAGTGAACAAATACACACTCACTAAACCACTGAACCTGTATAGCACATGGACCTTGTGAAAAGTAATGTACAAGTAGCCATGGAAACAAGTCTAACCCTTTCTCCACATGCGTAGAGTTTTTCACATTTTATCTCTCAAATTGGAACATTTCGCTGCGCCTGAGAAAGGAAATCATTCAAATTTATTTTTAAGAAGTACATAGCTTTTTGTGACTCATAAAGAACATATTGAGTAAATAAAATGATGCACTTAAATCATTACCACTGTTAATTATTACATTATAAAAAACAATGCACTTATTATAATATTTAAACTTAATACATCCATGAGTGACTTCTATAAGCCACAATTAATTTTTAATCAGTGGGAAAAAAAATGAATTTGAGGCAGTGTGGAAAAAATTTGTTTAGTGAATGAGGACGCCCCATTGAGAGATGATGAAAATATCAAAACAAGGCAAGTGAGAGTAGTAGTGCATTGTGGGGTGCTTCAGGGTTTAGCATCGTGTGTAACTATTCAAAGGCAGTCACATGCCAGACTGGCTCTATGAATTAAACATGGCAGAAACACTGGCACAAAGACAGCTGCATGCCCGTGGAGTGGTGATAACCACGTCTTGAGTAGGAGGACGACCTCCAGAGGCCTTTAGCAGAGCCAGACGGAGAAAAACATCCATCAGAGGCTGGAAAAATGCAGGAAGGCTTCATGACAGCAGCACATTAGTAGCTCCTGTTGAGTATTTCCTTCAGACCGAGTCTCTAAAGGCATAGCTGAGAGTTACCGAAAAATAAATGATAGTGGTATAATACTTGTTATTATATAAATATATATTCCAAGACTCATAAACTACTAATATAATCAATTATTTGTTGACATATTTTCATTTATAATTATGGATGTCAGTTGATTACATTTTTAAAATAAATTATATGGCAATTTATTACGTCGCTTTCTGGAATATCAGTTAGTAAACTGTGCCATATTTTCTAATGTTTGCCATGGTTCATTGCAACATCAGAGGGCTCAGGTAACTGAAATCAACACTATTTTCATGTCTCTCATATCTTGGATTCGCCCTCTCGTTTCATACAAGTGCAACTGGTGCCATCTTGTAGGCTACTGTTGGTAATACTGTTGCAGTGTTTTGTGCACTGTAATGGACTGTTTTTAGTGAGAACTTTATATATATTTTATAATGTACAGGTAAAATTGTGATATAATTTAAACAAAAATCTGTATTTCATGTCCATTTGGTAAGTACTTAAAGGGGTGGTTCACAGTTTTTTTTTCTAGGCTTGATTGTGTTTATAGGGTGCAGTATAACATGTGTTAATGCTTAGAACATTACACACTAACATTAAAAAAGTGAAATCGCAATCAACCACCCCTTTAATCAAATGAATAGATAAAACTATCCACAAGCCCACAAATGAAGATGATTCATAGACATTACATTATTGTACCAGAAGAAAACACTGAATAAAAATTCTTTAAAAGCCAATATATTCTATGCTTTATATTCATTTGATTGGACATAAGCCTAAACCTAATCCACTGGCCTACAGTCCATGTCAGTTTGATCTGTTGGAGATGTTAATGATATTCAGCAACAAATAACTTGATAATAAATCATGGTATCAGTCGTGGCTGAATTTATTATAATTTTTTATTTATTTATTTTCAGATGAAACTCACTTGGAAATTAAATGATAGAGCCTGCAATTTATTATCCAATTAAGCCAATTTTATGCAGTTAGTTTTGCAAGTAGTTCTGTCTTATCTAAGAACTCCTTCCCATCTTCATAGTCTATATATATATATATATATATATATATATAATATGCAGTGCACTGTGGCAGAGACTTTTTTAATCTCCACTAAAATTTAACTTTCACTTCTAAAGATGTTTTGTTGTGATACTGTTCGCCTGGCTGAACTTTCAAACAGTTCAGTTTGCGTCATGCTTTCTCCTGAGACACACACTAAATCCTGCATTCTTTAGTGTCTGGCACTTTTTGGGTACTTCTGAAACACACACACACACACACTCACACATATGTGGTATGACTCACTGTTGTGAATCGAAATAAGTTCCTCTATAAGATCTATATGACTCAGATCTGTGGGCAGCACAGGTGTATGGTAGTTTTGTGATCCTTCTGGAACAAATGTTACACATTACTGGCAATTCCTGATGGGAAATGGATTAGCCCTTACGCTGTGGTGGCAAGGAAATTATCCCACTTAATCTCACGATTCAGCTCTGCTCTGGAGGAAATCCTCCTACAGGCCCCCAGGAGATGTTGAGGTGAGAAGAGTGATTGATGGCTGTTGGGGAGCTCAGGGCACCTCAATTCAACTAGAAGTAACCACAGATCCATGACACTTACTGTCAAGTCAGCCTCATTTGAGGGTATTCGCTGCCTGTCTTTTTAGTTAGGAAAATAATAATAATACAAAAAAAGAAGAACCAAGCACAGAGAAGTGTATTTCTCTGAAACGGAAATCTAGTAAACTCTGGCTCTCATAAACTAAGTGCGTGAACATCTGCTGACACTTGTGAGGGGCAGAAAACACATCTGCTGGGCACTGCTGCCATTTATCTGTGTATACCAGGAGCTGATGTTATAACATGATGGCTCAGTGCTAGAGTCTGATGTTTTGACCGTCGTTATGCGCTCTGGCTGTTTTTATGTATGAATCGAGAGGTCAATCTGGCGGCATCTCTCCCCTCCCTGTATAATGTGTATAGTGAGCTTACACTGTGAGCTAACACTCATTTGTGTGGAGGCTTCTATGACTTTAAACATAATGTATGCGTTTAAAAATCTAGTTTGAAAATTAAATGGCATAATGGCATTATGCAAAAATGCTAAATTGCCTGTCACGTTAACCTCAAAACATCACCTGCTTCTGAAGTTAACTCTCTCCAGCAGCATGTAATGCATCGGGCTTGCGAGTGGTTGTCATGCCAGCAGGTAGATGCCTTGTAGGGGGATCATCAGCTCCGTGGTGGGGCCAGTCTCTTGCCGCTTCATACTGATCTTTAATTGCCCTGTAATTAAAGTAGGCCCTGTTAAGAGAGTCGGCCCAGATTATCTGGGTCATGTGCAATTTTCCCCGTCTCTTTTGCCGTGTGCAATCGGCTCCTCTGAGCACTCGAGCGTGGCTAAATATGATGACAGCCCCTTCCAAGTGACCCAAATGTCCTGCATCTACAACAACTGCTTCTTTATGGACTCTACCTGCTTGAGTTAAAGTGGGACCATGAATAAAATAATAAGACATGGATTGAAGGAAGAGAAAGATAAAGAGAAAGAGGGTGTAAACATACCAAATAGATGGTAGAGAGTTTTCTACTTTGAGAGCCATATCTAATAAGAAACCACATGGCAACAACTCATAAAACATTACCAACCATCTAGTAACACCTTGTAACCATACAGAACAAAACAGTAACTGCACAGTGTTGTCTTAGCAACCACTCAGTATTCCCTAGAAAGTGCATAGCAAATGTAGACAAATGTCCTAGCAACCATCTAGAACACTAATAAATAATCATGCCTTAGCAACCTCCCAACACATCACAGCCACTGGATAGCAACCCTCTAGTAACCACCTATTATAGAAACCACATGCCAGTGCCCTAGCAACCAAATGGAACACCATTAGTGCTGGGCGGTATGACCAAAAATTTATATCACGGTATTTTTCAAAATTATACCGGTTTCACGGTACATGATGGTATTTTTTTTTCATGCATGACCGGGTGTTAACCATATTTTCTACTGATTGAGAGAGGAAATACTGCAGTATATTGACTTAGAATGCCCTATTTTACTGTCACGATGAGTGAATATTGTCA
>NW_015630392.1:680268-696245 GCF_001515625.1 Sinocyclocheilus rhinocerous | reverse complement strand
AAAAAAAACAACAAACAAAAAAGTGCATGTGATATTAACAGACGAACTACGCTCATATTTATAATTCCAAACAATCAGTAAGCGACAGGTGCTAGGAAATGCTGTTTTGTACTCATTTATTGACGAGTCGGCTGCGGTGCGGCCAACTGAATGCGCTGCTTCTCTGACGCTCACTGTACAGAACAGACGCCGAGAGAGGTGACACTTCTCCTCCACACCACAGTGCAACAGTGAAAAGTGACCCCTTTCAAACAGTGTCGCGTTCCGAATGTTGTTTAAGCGACATACACCAGTATTGCGGTATTTTAAAAACACAACATCATAACAAAAATAAACGGTTTATATTCGAATAAATATTCGGTATGAACCGGTATACCGCCCAGCACTAAACACCAAAGTAACTGGATAGTTCACCCAAAAATGAAAATTCTGTCATTAATTACTCATCCTCATGTCATTCCAAACCCGTAAGACCTTCGTTCATCTTTGGAACACAAATTAAGATATTTTTGATGAAATCTGAGAGCTTTCTGACCCTGCATAGACAGCAAAGAAACTACCACGTTCAAGGCCCAGAAAGGTTGTAAGGACATTGTTAAAACTGTCTCTGTGACATCAGTGGTTCAACCTTAATTTTATGAAGCTACGGGAATACTTTTTGTGTGCAAAGAAAACAAAAATAATGACTTTATTCAACAATTTCTTCTCTTCTGTGTCAGTCTCCATCGCCATTCATGAGAGTACCACGATGCATGCGTGTGCATTCCTCTGCTTATAAACAAGGCGCAGCACCTGCGTGTTCTACGTCAGAACACCATCTTGTATTGTTAATTTAGCAAATCATCTTCTGAAGTCTGTTGAAGATATAGATATTCATACATGCATATAACTAGAGTTGCAGACATACAGGCAACTTGCTCTTGTGTGTTCACAGACCTTCTTTGACCATTCCAATATGGCTTACGTATAGCAGCCCACAGAAACAGCTGCTAATAGGGCATCTGCCTATACAAACCTATGCTGGCAACCACCCAGAATACACTAGAAAATGCATAGCAATGTCCTAGCAACTATCTCTAGAACACAAGCAGAATTCTATTGCTGCAGTGAACACGTGATGTAAGGAAATATGGTAGTGAGTGGTAGTGGTAGTGACACTCTCACGATAAAGTATCACCAGGTAAAATGAATAGAAGAACAAAAGGAACATAAGGAGAAGTGAAATATCTGAAAAAGCACACCCAAGGTGGTAGTGCGACATGTTTTTACAGTGTTGAGCAATGTAGCTAATGACAGACATTTGTTGATTTCTTGAACACAATGCTTAATCAGAGGTGTTGAAGTTAGAATCCACTGACTGCTCAGAACGCCAGAGGTATTGTCTAGTGCTGAGTTATGCAAGCACGAGATTCATCTTATTATAACAAAGTGTAGACATGATGTAAATAAGACATTCAATAAGCAGTGTAGACAGCTTCATTGATTATAACAGAACTTTGTGAGATTGCGATGAACTATGAGTGACAGCTTTTTAGTGCTTTTAAAGAGGGCGCTCCTTGCATGCTTCCTAGGATGTACTTAATCCATTCAGAATTTGTATAAAACTTTTGTTTTTCACATACACGATGCAAAATATCAGGAATGACTTCAATCTCGAAATAGGAACGATTGACGTAGTGATAACATTAGCAATGGACTGAACCTGTAGAAGGCTCGGCTCCGAAGCGAAAAGCTGATGTGCGTTTGCTCTCCTTTTACACCCGCGCTGCGGGGCGGGGTGCGCGTGGCGAAACACGCACGCCAACTGTCATTGGCTTGTTTAGTTTACACTCGAAGGTGATTGGGCTCTCGGGCGAGATCCCAATTCGTCAGTCACGACTGACGTAACGTAGAACGTGACTGACTGAAAGGGAAACCACTATTCTTTAGGACTACACATAGTGCATTATTTTGAGCAACAAAACTGTAAGTTCATGTTATTTCACGACTGCACTCCTGAGGTTTCTGAAAAGCTTCTTGTTGTTCTTGTCGCATCTGTGCTCCTGCCAGGGGAACAGAAATGCCTATTAAAGTGACCTTTGCCATCAGATTTCTGATCCAGAAGCGTCACTCTCATAAACCTCTACACCAGGACTGACCTCTGTTAATAACCCACAACACAACATTCCCTCTTCTCATGAAACTGACTTCTGAAATCTTGTTTGAATTGCACTGTTGCATTTGTTCATAATGACTTAATGCTTTCTGATCTGTGTGAAATGACAACTTATTTATCTACATTTATGTCCATGCAATATCTTTCATAGTAGTATGATAAGCCGCTATTCAGAGTTTAAAATGTGTGCCACACCACTCTCTCAAACAGCCCAGACAAGAAAACAGCAATAAGAGCGATAAAACCGGCAGTTTTCTGAGTGCTCTATTTGTGAATTGGACTTCAATTATGTTTCTCGCTCTCCACAGAAGATGACTCTCTCGCTGTGTTTTCCTTTTCTGCATCCCCTCACTCCCCTTTCTGGATCCATCAAATGGGTGGGAGAGATGCATGAAAAACAAATTCCCAGCATTTGAAAGAATAGAGAGGACATTGATTTGGGATTGAGCTGCTTCGTCTGAAAAGTGGAGAGACAAAGCATGTGCATTGACTCTGAGAGGCTGAAAAGATGGAGGGAAATCGAGGACAGAGACAGCATGCTGATCGATGGATAGGAGAAAGTGAGAACAAGAGAGGGAGAGAAAGTGCCTATGATTAGGGGGAGAACAGCAGGTAGAAGGGGTGCCATTCTTTAGTTAGCTGAGAGTCAGGGTCACGGTGGCTTTGGAATATAACTGCACACACAAACACATACTGTAGCCCAGAATAGTGAGGTGAAAGGGGTAATATAAACCAAATCATTACTGAAAAATAAGCCTCACTGAGACCTCCAGCCCCAAGAACAGTTCACCTTTCTCAATATCTTGGAAAAGACAGAAAAAATGATCTGTCTATATTCTCTGTACTACTATAGACAGAAAACATAGCTGTTAGTAGGCCTGTCGCAATAATCAATATATCGACTTATCGCGCAATATATATACATGACCTCAATAATTTTTGGTGACGCAATATATCGCCCATTATATTTACTTAAAAATGTATGTCACCATGTTTTGTACATTCCACTTGCACCTGTGTCTTTTGCAGCTTCTCGTACATAACGTGATGTAGTCATGAGGTGCTAGTTCAAATTTAAAAAGTGCTTCTACAAAAAAAGTTTCATCTGCAGATATGATCTTGTTTAGGGATCTGTGCCTTTATGCATACTGGACATCTGACTGCTAAATAGTGATTTTTTTCAGCAATAGTGTGCACCCTCAATTTTCAGAGAAAAGAAGGTCAGGAAAAAATCTGTAGATGGAAAAATCTCCATACAAGTTCTTTGTGCATTTTTCTTTTTTTGTACTTGTTACTTTGCACTTTTTGTTAGAAAATTGTTATTTACTATTTATTCATGTTTTTTAAGGTATCTAATATTTTGATACTTAATTTCCATGATCTAAATATTCTTAAAAATTAAAAGTTTTTTGTCATTTGGAAGCGTGTTGCATTATTATGCTGTTACATTATGATTATATATTCAGTGGCATATAATGGTCTTTAATATGACAATAATATCGCTTATCGCAATTATTTCTGGGGCAATATATCGCACAACAAAAAGTTGTTATCGTGACAGGCCTAGCTGTTAGCACTTGAGAACATGTCTCAGTTTCAAAATGTATTATGACATATCTGCCAAAGTCTGCCTGACCAAATGACTGCAGCTTACTCTCAGAAAATTGCTGTTTTTAGAGCTTTATAGAAATATATAGTGGGGCCCAAAGTCCATGCTGAAAATCTGGGGTTCAATCTAATATAAATGTCAAAATAAACAGAGAATTTTGGGATTTTGAACAATTAAAAAAAAACATTGTGATGGAAAGTCAATGAGAAATGTTTAATATTATGCACTATTTTTAGGTCACTAGTCAAATAAGCAATTTGAAACAAAAGATGTTCTTGCCTCAACCAAAGCACAAGATGCACTTCGGATCATTCACAGATCATGCTGGAGAGCTCGATAATCAGGTTTTACACAAATTTATAAAGTCCTTTAAAGAGAGAAAAGGAGGAAAAAACATTTGGGGTTGGCAAGATTTTTTGGTGTTTTTATAAATTAGTATCTTTTGCTCACCAAGGCTACATTTATTTGAAGAAAAATGCAGTAAAATATTACCATTTTAATTAGCTGTTTTCTATTTTTATGTATTTTAAAATGTAATTTATTACTGTGATGGCAAAGCTGAATTTTCAGCAGTCATTACTCCAGTTTTCAGTGTCACATGCTCATTCAGAAATTCTATGCTGATTTGTTGATTAAACATTCCTTCTTATTATAAATGTTGTTGTGCTAAAACAGTTGTGCTGCTTAACATTTTTCAGGATTCTTTGATTAATAGAAAGTTCAAAAGAACAGTATTTATTTGTAATTTATTATCTTTTTTGTAACAATATATACAGTATGTCTTTCTTTACTGTCACTTTTGATCAGTTCAATGCATTATTGCTGAATAAATGTATTTCTTTCTTTCACAAAAAAAATAAAATAAACAATGACCCTAAACATTTAAATAGTAGTATTTATTAAGACATTCTGAAAGTTATATTATATTTTAACTCTTTTAACTCTTCAATTGTTATGCTGATAATATCATTTGTAATGGAATATAGTGTATTAAATTATAAAAATGCAAAGTAGGACCATTTCCACTTGTGGTTTCATGTTTGGACCACATTTATCCTATACGTTACTTTTACTAATGTAACTGATGATCGTGTTGCAAATGTAGTTCTCATTATTAGTTTAGTATAATGACAAAAACAGACCTTTCACATGTTCCTATTATGCACATAAGGGATGCGGATGCGGGAGGTGACTTCCTGTCTGTAATGAGAGACAATGTCGGTAGTTTGGGTGGAGGAGAGAGGGTGAAACAAAAATGTTGAATGGAGTGAGGTAAACTGATCATGCTGTGATTGGCAGGACTATATATGTTCCTCCCTTGGCATTTCTTGGGCATTTGTCAGTCTCTCTCCACCAGCAGATTAACAATATTTAGCTACAACTAGGAAATGTTTCTGATATGACTGACTCCAAAAGAAAACAAAACTAAGTGACGGAAAAAGAGAAGCTCATGTTTGTATGACAGACAGGAATGCTTTGATTTACCAGTGCATGCATAGCAGATGTCCACAACACACAGAGTAAATCTGCAATGTCTCATGTTCCAACTAAAGGCAATATTTGCTTTTCATTGCTGTGTTCCCAAACTTGCACACACTCAAATGTACTATAAAGTTATCTTAAATATTATTACAATTTGGAATAACTCTTTTCTATTTCTAAAATGCAATTTATTCTTGTAATGACAAAGCTGAATTTTCAGCAGCCATTATTCCAGTCTTCAGTGTCACATGATCCTTCAGATGCTGATCAAGAACATTTCTTATTATTATCAATGTTGAAAACAGTTTTGCTGCTTAACATTTTTGTGGAAATATTTTTTTCAGGATATTTTGATGAATAAAAAGTTCAAAAGAACAGCATTTATTTGAAATATGTATTTGAAACTGAAATAAAACTGTCACTTTTGATCAATTTAATGAATCTTTGCGGAATAAGAGTATTAATTTCTTTCAAATTTTTGGGACATTTCCAAATTTTTGAATGGAAATTATGTGAATAAGGCATTACAGTATTTAAATCTGCTGTGTTCCCTTTAGCTCAGCTAAAATCTATACAGGCTTGAGTAAAGGTTTAGTTAAACAATGTTTGAAAATGATGAACAAAATAATTAAAAACCTAATCATCCCTGCAGATATAAAGTTCAAATACAAATATTTTCTGATTGAATAACAGGTCCCAGACTCCCAAAGGATCAGAAGTCAAAGTCAGTAAAAGGATGTTCTTGAAACTTGAAAATGTCAGAGCAAACTTGAAGACCTCATTCCAAGAGAAAATCATTGATCTCCTGATTGCCTTGCACTTCAAGTATTGCAGACAGAAATTGGCTCTTTAAACACTTATCCACTTAAAAAATGAACCCCCCCAGGGGTTGTCAAGCTCCAATAATGCCAAAAAAAGATGATAAAAGAACCATACATTTTTTTATGTGACTTGTAACTGATCACAGTACACCACAAATGAATACTTTCATGGTGCCTATTTATCATTTTTGGAGCGTCACAAGCCCTGCTCACCATTCACACTTTCACTGTATACAAAAACCAACATCCAGAAACTTCCAGTCTCTGATTTTGTGGTCTATGAAACAAAGAAAATCCTGCAAATTTGAGACAACATGAAAATAAGTGCTATAATTTTCATTTTTGCTTGCAATATCCATTTAAATGAGCATCCATCACTTATCTGCATAATAAAAATAGTTGCAAATTCACGTTTCATGTGGCTTAACATCATGGACACAACTAACAGTGACCCCTTTAATATTTCAAAGCATAAATCCACTTACATGCTTTGGAATGACACAAGGTTGTGTAAATGATGACAGAATTCTCATTTTCGGGTGAACCGTTCCTTCAAGCCTCCTATCAGCAAAAGACCAGCAAAAACACATTCATCTGACTGCTCAGTTGTCTGAGGATGACAAGATCTGAGAGCCTTTGGTCCCTTTATTCTCATATGCACACTTTTAGACTGACAGTCAGAAAAAAGACACTTACAAATGCCTGACTACTTGTATAACACAAACTTATAGTGACCTTTAGAGTTGAGATTGTGAGCCGAGGTAGTGATGTGTGACAGACAAAATGACCAGCCTGCAGCTGCCTGAAGGGTCATTGAGCCGTTACCACACGCTGAGTCATTGGGGAATAGTGGAGGGTTAACCTAGAGGGGTTGAATATAATAATAAAATCTGACACACATCCAGATGACAAATAAACACACAGATCAAGAATACAAAAGCGAAACGGAGGGAGGCAAGGCCCGCCGATAGACAAGCAGGTCCATGGAGAGACAAGTCATTTTAATGAAAGGAAGTATACACAAATTACACAGACTTTATTTAGTCGAAATTATTTTTTATCAAGAGAAATCAGGAGAATGTTGCAGAGAATCTTTTGAGCCTTTGAGGAGCGGGCTTCCGTAATTACAAGCCAGATAATAACCTGAGAGAGAGAGAGAGAGAGAGAGAGAGAGAAAGGACCAGAAAAATTAAAGAAAGTGCACAAGAAAGAGAGAGGATGCATCTGTCACGTTTTCAGCCAAGAATTTATTTTCATTCAAAGCTGAGTTCTCAGGATTCCTGTTGAATTGCTCACTCGCCCAGAAGTGACAGCACATAGTTTAACAGCATCATCATCCTTGAAGGCCAAAGCAGTTTACCATCAGCTAAATCTACACTCGAGGTACTGATGATTCTCAGCTTTGTGGTTCATGGCTGACTCATATCCCCTCAATCAATCTTCACACATCTACTCTCATCCCACTTTCTCTTTAAACCAATTCCAGACTGTAAGGGCTCTCATGGTACAATTTAGTAGTGATTTATGTCAAATTCACATAGCATTCAGCATTTTTCAACTGGTGCACATCATTTAGATCCAGAATAAAGCGGGCAAAATCGACTCAGCAAGTGGTTGAGAGTTTTATAGTGTGTCAAAGCCCAAAAAGGGCAATGGCCATTTAACAATTTTGAAAAGACTCGTTTTTTAGGTAGCCTCCTTTATGCCTGAATAATATGAATCATAAAAACATAAATAAGTAGATAGACTAAAAATAATTGAGCCTAAAACAAAGTTCAATGGTTTAATCTGTTGGATTTGCTGGGTAGTGTCAACAGGGTAAAAAAAGCAATTGCATAATTTAGATTTGTGTGAATTGTTCTATCTATCGCCATACACAGCGATAGATAGAACAGGTTAAAAACAGGTAAAACTCTCAGGTACTGAGTAACTGATTACAGCTACTATGCAACACGTGAAAGCACAAATGAGCTTAGTGACAAGCTACACCTTGGTGTGCCTCACTGCCATGGCAACCGCAGAGGAGAGAGAACAGATTTGATGGCTGGTTCCACATTTTTCTATAAGAGAAAAGGGCAACTTACTGACATTAGCGCTGATGATTTCATCAATTTCAGCACTGAGGGGATTAAAACTACTGGTACTGGTTAATGAAAGCAGGCAAACCAGGTAATAATTGCAGGTACCCTGTGTAGGAGTGATGGTTTATACCACTGTACACACAATAATGAGACATGACATGACTATGAGTCACAGCTGTCTGAGAACGTAAGTAGGGCTGGGCGATTTGGCAAAAAATTTAAATCTCGAGTTTTCCAGAATGTTTGACCGATTCTCGATTTTTTACGATTTTTAACTAGTCAACTTGAAAATGTAACTACAACATGATTCAAGTAACTTTTCCTTTACTAACCCTCTAGTTAAAGAAAATTATATTCCAAGTGCAGCACACATGAAGTTGTCAACATGATGTAAATGTTAAACAAATCACTTGTTAAATATCTTTGCAGAAAAGATGCATAACTACAACTACATATTGTACAAACATATTGTCTTATACATATTATGTGTTCAGAAATAATACGAGGAAATGCTTTTAAAAAATTTCAAGTCAAGGTAATTCAAATTCAAAATGACTGAAGGTATAACACCAGTAGACGACTATTAACTATAAATGTTCTGTAAAAACAACAGCAGCTTTCAGCCTGTCACCATGATGCAAACATGAAATATCAGACATACAGTAGTTCTTTACAGGTTTTTTAATGCGATTACGCTGCTTTTCCACTGTTTTTCCATTGTTTTTTCTGTGTCCATTGTTTTTTCACATGGATGTGTTTGACTGTTGCGCTCTCGTCTCTTGCAGTGTCTCACGCATGAAACGCCATTCTAAAAACACTGCGCTCAGGTTAAAAGAAGTTCACTCCCATCTTCTTGCATGTTTTACCTATTCCACTGCCCGTGTTGCATCTTTGTCAACACAAAAGCACATTCTGTGAGAATGGCGCTTAGCCTATATTAATGGTCCGTCACAGAGCGCGTCACACGTGAGCGGTTAATCACCTGCGCCGACATGCGGTTGGATCATTCTTTTCTCTTTACAGTTATCACCGGCATATTGTCAAAGTGTCTAATTCTAACATTTGGTAATATTTCTATTCAAAATCGCGATTCCTCGATTTCTAAAAAATAATATCGTGGCAAAACATAAAAGCGGGAAACCGCCCAGCCCTATACGTAGGCTACATGAGAGCTGGATTCACGATGAGATTAATCAATATCTTATAAAACTCTAGTAATATGTCTAAAGCACTTTTTGAAAGCCCTTCCAGTAAATTATGTTTTTAGAAAAGCTGGCATATTTGCCTTATATATATATATATAGTTATTTAATGCTTCACATTTTTTAACACTTACATGTTTTAATTTATAGCTGGCACTTTTATCTATACATGTTTATTCTTACTGTACATGAATATTTTTATGTTGTTACAAGAGAATCCTGAAAAAAAGTATCAAGGTTTCCTCAAAAAAATCAAGCAACACAACTGTTAACACAGATAATAATAGAAATGTTTTTTTGAGCACCAAATCATCATATTAGAATGGTTTTAAAGGATCTGCAATAATGACTGGTGAAAAGTCAGCTTTGCATTACATTTTAAAATATAGTAAAATATAGTATTATAACAAAAGTTACGTTAAATTGTAGTAATATGTCAAAAAATATCTGTTTTTACTGTGTTTTGTATCAAATAAATGGAGCCTTGGGTGACAGAGATATATATAAAGAGACAGATCATTCATATTCATTATATAAGGGTTGCTGCTTAAGTGTCTTAATACTTTTTGAGGCCATTGTAATTTTTAAAATACAGTCATTTTAATTTGGAAAGTGAGGTGAGCAGTATATAAAAGTGGTACAGGTTTGAGATGGTAAGGATCAAAATACAGCATCAAAATATGCATTTATAAGTGAAGATTGAAAAAAGAATTCAAAGACTATAATCATAATCATCCTTCTAACTAATATATTGCTGAATAAAGCATCAGCAACTATAATATCAAGCAAGAATATAAGAAAAATTGCCTTTAATTGCATTGTTCGTGTTAATTGTATCATTCATTTTTAATCACAGCCAGAAGTATTTAAGTGCTAGAGTCTCTCCAGCCTTTGAGTTCACATCTGACCCTGACTACTCACTCTGAAGAGACTTCCTCGCTAGAAGACGCTCTCATGTAATGTGTAGACCCCGAGGTCTTCAGAGCCCAGGGAGCTCAGCGGGCCTTGCTTAAGGCTGATAATTTTCCAATCAAGCAGTTCAAAGTAAAGCATCTACTGTAGCTCGCAACTCGATTTGGCTCAGGCTATAACAATAGTTCAGAGTTTTTTTTCTATCTCCCCCTCATTTTCCCACGTTTCTATGGAGGCATTTAACAACCAACAGTACTGAGGTTGCTTTAAACATGTCTTCCTTCCTTCTACGATATTATAAACTAGACACATTTTGTTTAACAATATCTTTTAGAGAATACAGTGAAAGCCTTCATAGGCATCTGTCAATAACAGTCACTACTAGCTCTCACTGGAGCGGCTGCCATGACATAATTTATGTGCAATTATTAGTCACTTATGATATTCATGAAGAAAAAGAATAAGAAGTGTGAATAATTAGTTAACCTTTCAAAAATCATCCAGCCAGCCATCCTAGGTTTTGGAAGGAACAGGCAAATCTGCATACATTAGATAGCAAATTAGCAGTGCAGAACCCTGCATCATTTACCCCAAAAGCCTTTCTGATCACTTAAAGGGACAGTTCACCTTCAGTTGCTGGTCCCCATTGACTTCCATTGTATGGGAAAAAAAGTCAATCGGGACCAGCAACTGAAGGTGAACTGTACCTTTAAGAATGATCAAATGTAGCAGGGAAAAAAGTAAATAAATAAATAATTATGAAATATAAATATATCATTAATAAATACATATATAATTAAAAATATTTATTTTAAAGTATAAATTTGGTTTTTATACAACTGCCTTTTGTGGCATAAAAAAAATTGAAAACTACTGGAATATATTATATGATAGATAAACAAATTAGAGAAGCATCAAGCAAAATAGCAAATGATATACAACTTTCAAGGACGCTGAGGACATTTATGAGGTAATGGCTTGTGTTTTTCCTCATTTCTATATAAGTATCTGCCAAATGAATACATGTAAAAAATCTTACAGTGTGAAAGAGTTGCATTTTAAGCCGAAAAGGGCAGCACTGTCAAAGCCTCACACCTGATTTACATGCTTATTGGCTGTAGGACCATTCAGGCTTTTTTTAAAACTTATTCTGTTTAACCTTATTAGTTAGTATAACTATGGACTCTGAGGGTAAGGTTCAGCTGTATTTATGGTCAGCGACCATCCTGCTTTTCGGAGGTGTGATCTGACAAATATAGCAACTCTGTTCCTCTAATTGCTCCATCATTTGAGATTCAACCTGCTCTGTATAAATTTCCTGACTAACAAGGTCTTTCCTTCAGTGGCAGAAAGGCAGAAGGTAGATTTTGTCTAGTGAGTTGTCCGATCCAGGTTAATGCGTCAAGCACAAGAACACATAATGCCAAAACACATTACTCTAGTAAGCAAGGCACAGCACCAAGCACTCACCAAAAGGCAATTTTATATTTTTGTAGCTTAACATCACCACTCATGATCAGTTAATGTCCACTTAAGTGCAATATGTGCGCGCAACATAACATCTCCAGTCACTGGGGTCTGGATGTTCTAATTTAGCATAATTTTTGTCAAGTGTTCTCATCATTATACACCTTCTATTTTCATTAACCAACTAGGATAATACCTCTGATACACTGTAAAATTCTACATTTGCAGCATGACATAGGTAGTCTAGCATAAAGCAAGTAAAAATCATCAGAAAAAACAGTTGAAGCCAATTGCCTCCTGGGCTTAGCAGATTTTGAACATCAATGGAGGCCTTTCGTAAAATAAACTACCTCTTAAGTTCTGTAGACCCTGCTGAAATAAACAGCCAAATGCAGTTGGCTGGTCTTTGCTAGTTTAAGCTGGTTCAGCCGGTCTGTTTTAACGCGTTCTGGGCAAAAAAACAGCTAAAAACAAACTAAGCCAGATTGGGAGGCTAGCTGAACCAGTTTAAACCAGAAAAACCAAGCAAACTGTATTTGGCTTATTGCATTAAAGGAATAATATCAAAAAAGTAAAAAATAAGTAAATAAATAACTATTTTTAATTTATCCTGCTAATTCTAAAATCAGCCAAATGGAGTTTGACATAACATTTCTGTTTCAAAACATATTTTGTGGAAACCCTTTTACTAATATTTTGAGGTGGAATGTTACAGGGTTGAAAGTCACTGGATAAATGCCCGATGACGTCCTTAATATCATTGCACCACTTTTGTGCCACATTCTTGTGCTTTATGCCAAGAACAATATATTTTCTGAAAAAAATGATCATTGATTTCCCCATAACTGAAAAGTACAGAGAAAAGCAAATAAAGATCAGCAATCATTATTTCCAAGTGTGAAAAAATCTTTTCTTTTTTTTTTTACAGTTTGGCCTTCTATGATTGCTCTGTGACAAATTGCTCATGTTTTTCTATTGTCACTTTGAATAAAAACAACTTCAAAATTCATAAAAGTCAATATAAGTTGAACTTAAATTTAAGCTCTTTCTTTAGCCCTCAGCTTTTGTAACTGAGAGATATGGTATCACATGCTGATAAAGGACTGGAATGGTCATAGTGTGACAATAAAAGATCTCTGGCTGAGTGAGAGCCAGAGTGTTTTTAGTAGTGTGTTTGGACTAATGAGAGATGCTGTGAGGAAAGAGTGACTCACAAACGCCTCAGACAGCGGTCAGATACCTTGACCTTGGCCAGTATCTGTTTGATCACAATATGTTGTATATAATTGCACCTAATTTTACCTCTTCTTTCACACTTTGTCAATTGCTGTGAGACTAAGAGGACAAGGTTTGGCCTTTCAAATCATGTACTTCTCGGGGGTCTATATACACTACTGGTTCTACCTTCTTTTCAGGTAGATGACTCATCTGATCAGGGCGGTGACTCCTGTAGAGCCCATCATTAAAACCAGCAATTTAAGATGACTGAAAGAAAGGACTACTCACCTCTCCTGCAGACTGTGTGGTCAGTTTTACTGTTTTAATAGCTTTTTCATACCTCTGCATCACTGACTTTTATGTCTGCCTGCAGAGAATACATCTAGAACAAAAGAAAGATAACAAGAAAGAAAGATGAGCAGTCCTGGCATGATGTTCATTAGTTTATCAGTGTCGAGCGGTAAGACACCTTAGAAGCTGATAGCACCTTTGTAGTATAGCGTTCTGGGCAAAAAAACAGCTAAAAACAAACTAAGCCAGATTGGGAGGCTAGCTGAACCAGTTTAAACCAGAAAAACCAAGCAAACTGTATTTGGCTTATTGCATTAAAGGAATAATATCAAAAAAGTAAAAAATAAGTAAATAAATAACTATTTTTAATTTATCCTGCTAATTCTAAAATCAGCCAAATGGAGTTTGACATAACATTTCTGTTTCAAAACATATTTTGTGGAAACCCTTTTACTAATATTTTGAGGTGGAATGTTACAGGGTTGAAAGTCACTGGATAAATGCCCGATGACGTCCTTAATATCATTGCACCACTTTTGTGCCACATTCTTGTGCTTTATGCCAAGAACAATATATTTTCTGAAAAAAATGATCATTGATTTCCCCATAACTGAAAAGTACAGAGAAAAGCAAATAAAGATCAGCAATCATTATTTCCAAGTGTGAAAAAATCTTTTCTTTTTTTTTTTACAGTTTGGCCTTCTATGATTGCTCTGTGACAAATTGCTCATGTTTTTCTATTGTCACTTTGAATAAAAACAACTTCAAAATTCATAAAAGTCAATATAAGTTGAACTTAAATTTAAGCTCTTTCTTTAGCCCTCAGCTTTTGTAACTGAGAGATATGGTATCACATGCTGATAAAGGACTGGAATGGTCATAGTGTGACAATAAAAGATCTCTGGCTGAGTGAGAGCCAGAGTGTTTTTAGTAGTGTGTTTGGACTAATGAGAGATGCTGTGAGGAAAGAGTGACTCACAAACGCCTCAGACAGCGGTCAGATACCTTGACCTTGGCCAGTATCTGTTTGATCACAATATGTTGTATATAATTGCACCTAATTTTACCTCTTCTTTCACACTTTGTCAATTGCTGTGAGACTAAGAGGACAAGGTTTGGCCTTTCAAATCATGTACTTCTCGGGGGTCTATATACACTACTGGTTCTACCTTCTTTTCAGGTAGATGACTCATCTGATCAGGGCGGTGACTCCTGTAGAGCCCATCATTAAAACCAGCAATTTAAGATGACTGAAAGAAAGGACTACTCACCTCTCCTGCAGACTGTGTGGTCAGTTTTACTGTTTTAATAGCTTTTTCATACCTCTGCATCACTGACTTTTATGTCTGCCTGCAGAGAATACATCTAGAACAAAAGAAAGATAACAAGAAAGAAAGATGAGCAGTCCTGGCATGATGTTCATTAGTTTATCAGTGTCGAGCGGTAAGACACCTTAGAAGCTGATAGCACCTTTGTAGTATAACATTTTCATCTATAATGCTTGGTATAACAGCTCTTTGAATGCTGCTTGAAATTATTCATGAGAAATGTTAGTCAGTCATGTGCCTCTGATAGAGAGCAGTTCATTAGGATTTTTGACGACTGGTTGTCCTGTGTTGTGTCTATAATACCATTAGTCTGTGGCATGCGGTGGTGTTTTCAAATGAGGAGGCAGTTATATATACTGTATGTATATATATATATATATATATATATATACACACACACACACATTTTTTATTTGTGAACTGATGTTCAGCTGTTCTTTTTAATAGTCAACTTATTTTCGTGTAATCGTCATAAAAGCCCTGTAAACTTTGTCACAGGCACGAAGATACATCTAAAAACTGACAGTCATCACGTTTTCAAGTCATTTCATGTTTCATTTCCATGTAACACAAAGCAGTGATATCTAAGCAGGAGAGTTGTTTACTTACTTTATAATTAGTCAATAACGCCATTATTTTTTTTCGTTTAGGCCGAGAGCGCGCATGAAAACAAGAGGCGGGATTTATCACACAAACTAATCACATCCAATCAGGGCTGTCGCAAGAGGGGTGCGAGGCCCCCCTGCCCTTAAATGCAACTAATGAATGTAACTTTCACGTGCATCTAATGGACAAATAAACGAGTGACTTTTAGACTTTTAATGTCATATTTAGTCATATTTGCGTTGTTTTATTTTTGTAATATCGATTATTTTATCATCCACTTTTGAGGAGACACTCCCTCCCTTGCCTCCTCGGAGGAAACGCCCACTCTGTACCTCATGACAAAGTGATTTCGTGATTACTCTCTCTCGATACCAAATAATCATCTTATCAGCAATGAGTAGCTATAGCTCATTGTAACTCGATTCATTATTACAAATAAAATCACCCTCAGTGTACTGCTGCGCACATACATCATAGCTAACTATAACTAGTTTTTTATTTTATTTGTTCTATTTCAGATAAATGCTGTTCTTCTGAACTTTCTATTCATCAAAGAAACCTGAAGAAAATCTAATTTGTTTTCAACAATAATAATAATAAAAAATGTCAGAATATTAGAATGATATCTGAAGGATCATGTGACACTGAAGACTGGAGTAATGATGCTGAAAATTCAGCTTTGATCACAGGAATAAATTACATTTTAATTAAAATATTTCACAATATTACTGTTTTTGCTGTATTTTGGATCAAATAAATGAAGGCTTGGTGAGCAGAAAAGACTTCTTTAAAAAAACATAAAAAA
>NW_015630392.1:634145-676032 GCF_001515625.1 Sinocyclocheilus rhinocerous | reverse complement strand
CTTTGATGCCACACGTGACAGTGACGTGGCGTCGGCGCCGGTTCAAGTCGGACAAAATTTCTAACCGACATGCACTGCTTCAAGTCAGCCGCCGATCGGTTTGCGCGGCGCCGCATGAAGTCGAACGCACCTATCGCCTCCTCTCACGTGACTTTCCCCCATTCATCTCAATGAGCCTCCAGAAAAGTCACGGCACGCTTTAGGGTCTATGGACCAAAGGGAGGCAAGCCGGCTGTAACTTTACCTGCGGGTGTCGCTGTTGGACAATGTTACTTTATGAAAACGAGTGACTTTTAGACTTTTAATGTCATATTTAGTCATATTTGCGTTGTTTTATTTTTGTAATATCGATTATTTTATCATCCACTTTTGAGGAGACACTGCCTCCCTTGCCTCCTCGGAGGAAACGCCCACTCTGTACCTCATGACAAAGTGATTTCGTGATTACTCTCTCTCGATACCAAATAAGCTATATAGCTATAGCTCATTGTAACTCGATTCATTATTACAAATAAAATCACCCTCAGTGTACTGCTGCACACATACATCATAGCTAACTATAACTAGTTTTTTATTTTATTTGTTCTATTTCAGATAAATGCTGTTCTTCTGAACTTTCTATTCATCAAAGAAACCTGAAGAAAATCTAATTTGTTTTCAACAATAATAATAATAAAAAATGTCAGAATATTAGAATGATATCTGAAGGATCATGTGACACTGAAGACTGGAGTAATGATGCTGAAAATTCAGCTTTGATCACAGGTATAAATTACATTTTAATTAAAATATTTCACAATATTACTGTTTTTGCTGTATTTTGGATCAAATAAATCAAGGCTTGGTGAGCAGAAGAAACTTCTTTTAAAAACATTAAAAATCTTACTGATCAAAACCTTTTGACTAGTAGTGTATTAAAACACAATTTCTAAAGTGCCTAAATGTCAAAATTAGTACAATATATTTGTTAAAAAAGTCTAATACACTATTGAATTATTAGGCTGTGAGCCTGTTACTCATAAGATTTTTGTGTTGCTGTCTGCTCTAGATCCCTCCCTCCCTGTAGGCTACAATAAATCCACGTGAATATCTGTCTCTGCTAAATCTTTTAATGTCACTTTACAATCGATATTGATGTCCTTTAGCACAGTATTCTGCTAATTTTTTTTTAGGTAACTTTACAATCGATAATGATGTCCTTTAGCACAATATTCTGAATGATGATAATAATGGGGTGCTACTGATATCCTAACAGATACTAGCAGTTTAATACTCAACTACGTTAATAAAGACAAAACTATCTAGTGTATTTACAGATGAAACTGACCTGCACTTGAAGCCCTGAAAAGGTCAGTGATGTAGCTACATTTCACTGCTGCTTCTGGCCGCTTCCTCTCTTTCATCGAGTCCCGCGCGTCGGTTCTGTTCGGAATCGTTTGACGGAAGCGCGGAACACACGTGAGCTGATTCGTAATAGCGCACCGCTGACAGTCAAGACTAACCGATTTATGATTTATTCACTAAAATTAATCGGACTGTTCAGCGCTAAACAAGCGTAGATATTTTAGTACAACCCGTTTAATTATTACTTCAGTTCGCTTGACAAAGCAGAGTGTACAAATTACAGTGACAAACAACATCATTATACGGTTGCAACTCGCTGGACAAGTACCTAGATAGCACACTATACGTCTGCAAGATGTCTGTTGAGGATCGCTTCATCTGGAAAGCATCTGCTGTGTACAAACATCTGATAGACGTCTTTAAGATGTCAGTTTTACATACATTCTAAATCATAAACATCTTAAAGATATTTTCTAAACATCTATTTGACATCTGATTGGAAACCTCCTATAGACGCATTGCAGATGAGCAAACACTCTAAAAAGACGTCTTGCAGATGTCAAATAGACGTCTCTGTGATGTACGTGTGCTATCAAGGTAACTTGTTGCTGGAATCGCTAAGCTACTGTGTTTTCAGTACAGCTGACCTACCGTGACCCTGTTGAAAAATGTGGTTAGGTTTGTCACATTGCAACTTCTAGTTAGTTACTCCCCAACATTGTGGGACAATTTGCCTTTTATTTAGAGATCTACACGCCCCACTGAAGTTCAAAACAAGCTCGTCCCAATTTCTCCACTGCTTTTCTGTGCACGCTCTGTGTCATGCTACTGTGAAAAGGAAAGTGAAGGAAAAAAATATTAGAGGTAGTGCAAGTCGCTGTAAATAAACTGAGGTCACTGACCCCATCACTAAACTTCCAGCTTAGAAGGGTTAGAGAATGAGTGCGAAAATCAACAGGGAAGAAGTGCAAGAAAGACTGAATTCTGATCTTTGTTGTTTTTATTAACCATGCTGTAACAAAAGTTGAAGAGCATTTCCATGGGCAAGGATATGTCTGTTCATCTCCACTATTGATGTCAGCCCTAGAAGAATCATTATGAAAATGAAAAACACTGATGAAATAAAGTGGTGCCAGAGCATATTCACATATGAGCTCAGCAAAGGCCAGAGCAGGTTGCAGAAGATCTGACACTTGATGTGTATTGAGGATGCCAAAGTGGACAGCTATTCGCTTTGGTACTTCAGAATAATAGACCACCTGACTTGGATCGCTGTTACCCACTCAAAACAGCACCTCCATTTTAATGTCTTTTTTTTTTTTGAAAGGTTCAACCCATACAGACAGACAGGTGGCAGGCACAGGTACAACAACATCACGACACATGATTGAAAAGCCATTCAGAAAATCCGAAACCTGCTCGAGAATATACAGCATCTGAAATTGCATTCATTGACTTTATCTGCATTGCCAGCTGTCACACTAAAGGCTGTGCCATTTTACTGCATTCAGATGACTAAGAGGAAAAAAGCCCAAATAAGCGCCGCCAGATACTAAAAGTGTGAATTATGACCACCTAAAGATAATCTGACCTTCATGAACATACACTTGATTACATGTGCCACTTGATTATAATCATCACTGTCTGTTACATGCTGTGCTAAATTGCATTCTTGCACTATAGGTGAGCTTTGTTTTCATATTTCTTTAGTGATTTGTGTCTTTTGCACAGACTCTATGTGTAGACTCTTTGTCTCTGTTCCAAGAGAGATCTACATGGGTCAAAACTATGATAAATGGGGAATACGTTAACTGAATCTTAAATAAGCTTTTAAAAACTGGTACAAGGCAAAATATATCAGGTTCTTGTAATTGTCCCTAAAGAGGAGACCTCTGGGTCACAATTCTCTAACCCTTTTTATTCTGTTTTATAGACATGCTTGAATGAATCAAGTTCAGTATGTTTTATGAGTTGGTAAATGCAGTTGAAAATGGTTGAATTAATCATTTCAGAGTGTGTTTCAGAGAATACATTTCATACTCGTACACTCTTAAAAAAAAAAAAAAAAAGGATTTTAATGTGGTCCCATGATGAGCCTTTAACATCTATGGCACCTTTCCATTACACAAAAGATTCTTTATAGTGGAAAAAGGTTATTTTCATTTTTAAGATGTTCTTCACAGTAAAGAAAATTATTCTTTTATGAACTGTTTACTAAAATTTTCTTTGGGGAGCCAAAAATGATTCCTCTATGGCATTGCTGCAAAACCCTTTTGGAACCGATTTTTAAGAGTGTACATGCATCACTTTATGGACTGACATTAGCTAACAAGGGCTACCCTTGACTTCTGGTAGTGACTGGTGGGAACAAAACATTTTAACCCTTGAGAGAGACTTGGTTGTATTCTACATTTGGATTATCAACAATAAAGCCTCCTTGTGATTTCATAAAGCTAAGGAGCAAGGTTTTACCATGAATGAAGAGTAGTGAAGGACGGCTCCTCTTTGAACACTATTGTTAGCTCCATTAATGCTGTAGCATGGTAGAGCTTTTGTCTTGTGACCTCTCTACCTCTGCAAGTCAGGGATATGCTAAATAACTCAATTCAGGCAGGAACAGTGCATCATTATGCAGAAATAGAAAATTTAACAATCTACCTCTAACAATTTGTGATATATTATGCCCATTAGAACACCTAATGGATTTTAAATACTATTCAACAAAACCTTTTCATTAAATATCATTCATTCTGACCATGAAAACTGAAAGGTAAAATTGCCCTCAGCTGCCTTAGGACACAAGTTATTCATTATTCAAATCTTAAAGAAACGGTTTATTCCCTAGAGCTCATTTTGTGGAACATCATGACTGTTTCTTTCTCCACACAGTTTCACCAACAACTTCATATCATAAAAATACCTGAGATTTTTCCCTGGGCTCAACTGATAACAAAATAAAAGCACAGAACCTTAAATTAATGAGATTTCAACAGGAGATAAAAAAAAAAAAAGTTATTCTCAGAGTGGGCAATGAAGTCACAATAACGAATAATCCACAGGTACAGGCATCCAACAGCCTTTTTAAAGAGCAGGGCGTAATAGCCTTGATACTTAAGTCAAGAAAGCTTTGCTTTATTCAGATAATTGCAGCTCGGGTTTGGCGAGTGTGCTGTAAAAGCATGCTGCCTCTGGAATGGCTGCGTGAGCAATACTTTTATAAATCAAGAAGGCTTCACCAAACACACAATAATGGCCAAAGAGTGGGGGGAAATGAGAAATAATTCACCTTGTACTGTACAACAACCTTCAGTCTGTGAATGCCGTGAACTTGCTTCTAAGATGTCTGTAGTGTAAAACAGAACATCATTTCAACACTGATATGCGTTTCCTGTTAGCAGGCACAAAAACTGTATTTGAAAGATCTCTCAAAGCTGGAAAAAAAATGAAAGGGCTGATTTTTGGAATGTTTATGCTGTTCTTTTCCATGCAACTCAAGCGGATGGAGATTTTTCTACTGTCCAGTTCTAAAAAAACACAATAAAGCACAGTAAACAGCAAGATAGTCAATTAACAATGACTCAAATTTTGGTCTGTTCTACACATAAACATTACATGGTTTCAGAAGATTTGTAAAGGGCTTTCATTTGCTTTTGTGAAACTTGACAGTAAAAAAAAACACCACTTTAGAAAAAGCAGTCTGGGTATTCTTCTAAATAAATATTTGAACTAAAAACTAAACAAAACAAAACAAAAAAGCAGTGTTTGATTGACACAAGAGTTAGTAAATGACCCAATTTTCATTTTTTGTGTGAACTATCTTTGTTCACTACTATTTTGATTAGTGTTCTCACACACATAAAAGCAAAATACGCCACCAATACAAACATTGTGTGGCAAAGGGTTGAGCCAAAGAGAAAAATGAATAAATCACATCATAAAAAAACAATGGTATGTGAAGTTCCCAGAACGCAGAATGTGTGTTGCATCACAGTCTACAAACTACTTAGAGAGAAGAGTACGACAAGTTCTCTTGCACTTTGAATGTCCTTCTGGACTCTTTATTTCCCATGCATAGTTTGGACAAGTGTGTAGTGGAACTTTTGTAGCTGGAGAAAAAAAAAGAAAAAAAAAGGAAAAAGGTTGACATTCATTATTTTCCCATCAACATTTTTAATTATTCACAAAGTATTTTAATTATCTTTCAATTGTTTTAGAATGTTCTAAATTCACGAGTAAATCCTTCGGGGATAGGTTTGGACAAGGAAAAGTGCTGTAAAAACATAAATACATACAAAAAAGCTTCTAAAACTAAAACATTCAGCATTTTTTGTACAACACAGTGCAATAGAAAAGGGATCTGGAAAGGTCAGGTTTTCAGCACTGGTCTTTTGGACTTGCGACACTCGCTAAATGATAAAACCACGGAATTGTAAACGCCTCTGTGTGAGTTCATGATGGGTGTAGCACCGTTTCAAAACCACAACAGCATAGAGAAATTTAAACTGTTCTCGTTTGCACGTGGTTCTGCGTGTTCCTGTTCTTACCGCAGAGACAACTGAGGTTGCTTTTTTGTAACACAGGAAATGGGAAACAACACTGGTAACATACACAAAGTCCACTTAGTGGGGGAGAGTGACGAGCTTTGTGACGCGTTGTTTCAGACATATTGACGAGATTCTTTGTTAAGGCTTTGCCAAGGTAGCCTGCACAGGATAGATTGCATGACGCTGTTCTTTTCAACATACACGCATATGTAGAGGAGCATAAAACATCACTGATTCATCATTGAGAATGCAAAATTGAAAGGGAGAGAGAAACAGAGAGAAGGACAAGAGCGACACTGGGTTGCCAGTTTAAGAAAGAAGCATTACGAGCAATGAGTCAGTTTCAAATTCTCTTGCTTTCAGTGGCCTTCAACATCATTCAACAGTGTGCAAGACATTGATATGAATCTATTCTATGCTATACTTCATTTCACGGTAAAAAAAAAAAAAAACTAAAACAAACAAACAACATGCCTTTCTCTGCATGTCCATGATGGTTCGTCTAGAGTACACATGGCACTTTTTCTGCAGGTCAAAAGGGTTATGGATTTGAATCAGTGAAAGTTTTGTGTTCGGGAAGAGACAAGGTGAGCTGGTGACTAGACACAACAAACATCTTACACTGTTCGAAATCCAAACCCTAAAACCCCAAGACAGTCCTTAAATCCGTAATGCACATCCATCTGATGGAAAATGTCTGTCTGGGAGCCATGACGAAATACCGAGACAGTTTAGTGTGTGCCATCTTCTCCCTTACTAGACCAACACTTACAGAATTTCCTCTCAAGTCCCAATGATCAATGCAAAAAATTAAAATATGACAAATTTCCATTTGCAAGAACCAAGAAAAACACCACACTGAAGATTGAAATGGTTCCTTTGACGGTATGAAAACAAAAACAAAGTATTTCTTTCAAAAGAAACTAGGTAGTATTTTTAACTTGCATGAAATGCATGAGGATGATATATAAATAGTTTCTTCACATTTTTTTTTTTTATCATTCAAAAACTTTCATTTTGAACTGGTAACCAGGTGACACCAATTTCAACTGGGTTACTCATTTTGCACTCCTTTTTTTCCCTCTCGAGTCAGTGTATTGACAAAAATCTGCAGACTGGGTTCTATAAAGACCCCCACTAGGGGTCAGAATTAACCCCAAATCAGCGATTTAAAACAAAACAAAAATGGCTCAGTCAAACAATCTTTTACAAATATACAATGCCATCATTGATTAAAATGAACATAGGAGTGATTAAAACAGCATTTTCAAAGCAAATTAAAGGGCAAGATGTCACTTTCCATCAGCAGATTTATAAACTCACAGATGAAAGAAGTCTGCATGGATGAGGGAATAGGTCAGTGGGGCACATTCTGTGTGCAGGTAGTCTCATCTCTTAGTGTAATACAAACTTGACCCATAACATGTAATAAGTTGCCATAGTAACAACTCCAGATAACATGGTCGGTATGGAGACGTCCATATCTGGCTAGTAACAGTCCCGCTATCATGCTCGGTCTGGATCAGGTCGGCAGTGCCGTGATTGGCACTTCTATGCATAAGAAGAATGGCAGAATTGACTAGGTAGAGGGCTCACTTGACATGTTCGGCACTGTGAGAGGAACAGTAGTATTTTTTGTGTGCAATGAATGTGGAGAGGCTGCTGAATTTGATGTTGCACAGCCGGCAGTAGCGGGTGTTCCCGTTCTGCAGAGGAGAGGCGAGGGGTGTTTTAGGCGTGGGCAGAGTTGTGTGGACATGATTTACAGCAAGGCCTGCCTTTTCAGAGAGGAGTGTGGATAATGGGGTGTGGCCTAGCTGCCCCACCTCTCTTAACGTTTCAGGCACAGGTGACACAGTTACTCCTGTAGGGGAGAGGGCAGGGGGTGCAATTTTCGGAGAACCAGACCCCACGGACTGGGTTTCTAGCGGACTTCCATTAAGCACAGGTGAGGAAGGAGAGGTTGCTTCCACCTTGATGCTCCGGCCATTCACACTGTCCTTACGGTGCCGAGGGCTTGGTTTTATAGGTGGGGTGAGAGGAGCTCCTTCCCGTGGGCTAAGGCTAGGACTAGGACTGACTCCAGAGGACTGCATCTCCGAATGTTGTTGTAGTGTGAGCACCAGACCATGTGTCGTTTTAAAATGCTCAATCAGATCACAGGTCAGCGGTCTGTTGGGAGGGCAGTAAGGACACACCACTGGGGAGGTGCTGGGGGTCTTTGGTCCCTGCACATGTGGAGGAGGGGATTCAGAGCCAGGTAGGGCGGATAGATGCAGAACCGCTGCGGTTTTACCTGTCTGAAGCCCTTTGGCATCAGGGTGCAAGTCGACAGCACGGTTCTTTGGTGAGGTGGAAGCAGGTCTCTTCAACCGGATAAGCTGTTCCATAGTGTGTGGTTGCAGGTTAGTTGCAGGGCAGTAGTAGGTCTTGTGGGCTAGGTAGTTCTCTATGCTGTTGAAGCTAATGCTGCAGGCGGTGCACTTGTGGTAGTCAGTAAGAGGCAGAGCGGGAATACTGCTCCCTCTCTGGCTTTCTCTTAGTCTGGGTCTTTTACTCAAGTCGATGGGTCCGTCACCTTCAGGACTTGAGCTGCGTGTTGGAGTGGATACTTGGGGCAATGGAGGAACGGAAGGGCCCTCTTGTTTCACCCCCAGACTTGTTGCTGCCGGCAAAGCAGTGGCATTGGCCAAAGCCTCAGTTTGAGCCATGTGGATCTCATACATCTTCTTGCGCTTGCGTGTGCGGATAGGTTGGGGAAGGAAGGCGGTCTTACCAGAATTGGGCCGCTGGTTGGAGGGATCATGTCTCGAGGCGCAGTAGAATCGCTTGTGGACAATGTAGTTATCGTGGCGGCTGAATCGGATGTTGCAGGCCTGGCAGAAGGTGCGAGTGGGATCATCGTTTGGGTCTTCAGCGGAGCCACTAGGACTTTGGCTACCCTCACTGGCCTGCCCTCCCCCAGGTCCCTCTCCCTCTGAGGATGATGAGCAGGTGGCCTCTTTCAGCCCTGGATCCTCAGTTTTCACCTCCACTAACTTGGGCTCTAAGGCCGTGCCTCCTGGAGCAGGGTCAGGGTAGCTAGGAGAGGCCGAAGCCGTGCGGCTGACCGGTCTGGCCTGGGGTGAAGCAGCATGAGCAGCAGGAGGAGCAGCTGCTGTGACCGCCCCTTCCTTCATCAGGCCTGCTGCCTCACCTTGCTGATGCCTGCCGGAGCAGTAAAGCCTCTTGTGGACATAGAAGTTGTTGATGTTGTTGAAGGTGATGTCACATTCAAAGCAAGTGGTTCCTTTGTGAACGCTAGCAGGAGAGCCTGGTGGGTAGAGGCTCTGCTGTCCAGCTGCTGGTGCTTGTCCCTGTTTAAGCCTACTGTGTACCATCTCAGACATCTTAGCCAGGATCTCAGACGCTTGTGGCATTATGGCAGCCTCGGAATTGAACATGTACTGTGGTAGAAACATTGCACCTCCAGGGAGAACCGAACCGCCCATTCCAGGGTGTACGGGACTGGAACCTGGAGTGGGACTGGCTGGCTCCATCTTAACCGCCACCACTGTGGGGCTCTTAGGTGAAGTAGACTGAGATGAGCTTGCCTCCACAGCATTTCCTTCAGGACTACACACCTGCTCTTCTCCCTTTGCGTCATTTTCATTGTCTGAACGTGGCTCCTCTTTGATATTGAGTTGGTTGAGGGGACTGCAGCTTTGAGAGGCTGAGCTCCCATTGGCTCCTGGGCTGGAGGAGTCCGGTCGGGGCACGCAGGCAGCAGGCTCCGTCTCTTGCAGCTCTGGAAGCTCAGAGGAAGGAGGACTGCTCTGGCGAGGTGCAGGGCTCCTCTCAGCCGGAACCCTCACTTCCAGGTGTGTGTGGACATGCTGCTGGAGTAGGGCAGGTGTGTCAGCAGAGTAGCCGCACACTTGACATTTCAGAACAATGCCAGAGTCTCCTGGACTCAAGCCTGTCACAAAGAAAGAAATGACAGACATTCAGATACAGGACGACTCCTTTAAATCTTATGATTAATAATACTTTTGTCTAAAATATTATTTAAAGGTCAACAGATCTGATGAATAGTTCGGACATAGTTTTAGAGACAGGATGTAGCCTTGAAGTAATGTCTCATATCTCCGCATTGTATGTGCGAGTATACTGTGTAAACATGTATTTGAGTTATTGACATGATTTAAACAAACTGTTGTATGAATAAAATGTATTCACTTATTTTGAAATATAGCTTTCTAAATCCATTTTTCTAAACTGACATGCTTGAGAAATTTCATTAAAAAAAAATTTAATTTAAAGAATTGATAAAAGTATGAGGAACTAATATGCAGCATTGAGACTAAGTTTGCACTGGATTTGTTTGTGATCTGATATTAGAGCTGTTACCTGCAGCTAGAGGTGGTTTGGGTGAGTACACCTCACTGTGAGAGCCAGGCTGGGAAACCATGTGACTTGTGACCAGGTGGCTATACAGGATGTCTTGCGTTGTGGAGATGAAACCACAGCCGTGACACACACCATTCAGCGAGTCTGTGTGAACCTTCAAGTGCCGCTCACAGTTCGCCTTAGTGGTGAAAGCCGACAGGCAAATCAAACACACAAACGGACGCTCTCCTGGAGACACATTAAGAGACAAAGACATACTTACAAATCAGACATAACAGATAATTTACTAATGCAAGCGTGCCCATTTCAAGAAAGAAAAAAAAGAAAAGTGTCTCACCACTGTGTGTTCTCATGTGGATCTCCAGAGAGCTGGCACTGGGGCAGCTTTTGTTACACTGCGGGAATGAACACATCCTCTCGTTAGGGTACGAATCTTTAGGCTTGTCCTGTGGAGGAGAGGGCGAGGTCTGCTGCTTCTGTCGGCTAGCGCAGTAGTACATAAGATGGGCCTGGAGATTTCTCTCACTTCTGTACCAGATCCCACAGTCTTTGCAAGGGAAAATGTCTTCTGCACACACAAACACACAACATACGACAAGTTAGAACAATGCTAACTAACTATTTATATCTTGAAAGGATAATGAGATATCACAGGGGATGTTTAGAGAAGGATATCCACTCATTTCTTGGTGTTGCATATTTTTGTGCTTTGTGTGTACAGACAATACATGGATTATCCAACTAATAACTTTAATTAGTTAGAAAACTATTACTTAACAGACAATAATAAAGTTTTTTTTCTGATATGTTATTTATCCCATTCTAACTGATACACTTTTAATTATATGTGGGATGTTCAATGTTTAGTAATGCACCCACTGTATATATAACCACACACAAACATAATACACACACAATTATAAATCAGAGAAGGCAATCAGAATTGTTCCATCATCTCCACGGCAACGAGCACAGCGAGTTTGTGGTGTGCATTGAGAGTGTGTGTGCACGTAATCGGGCCGATCTGGAGTCAGGGTACATGCTGAACAGGCTATATTTGACCGTCACATCCCAATTATCTGTCTACTTGCAGCCCAGCTAATGCAGTGAAAAGCACAAAGTTGGGCTGATCATGTTTTACCCTTTAGCCTTATTTACAGTGATTATTCATGTCTTCATCATGGCATGTCCGTGTCCACTCCCACTCTTCATGCAGTTTAGCAGATATAGTGGAGAGGGCTGTACCAGCCAATTAACTCTGCAGCTGTTGGAACTGACACAACACTGCCACCTACTGACAATGGGCATGAATGACAAGCAACTTAAAGGTTAAAGGCGTGTCATCTTTTCCCATGTTAAAATACTATGGCATTGCGAACTTGAAAAATTCTGTTCTGTTTGATGGCTGAAATAAGGTCTTTTTCATTCTAAATCCTTTTTGCAACATCTAGCAACTTTAAAAATGCAAACAAATATGTATCCTACACGCAGGTTCAAATTTTGTCTCATTCCCAAATCAAATGTACAGAAGTTCTTTTAATTAACATTTAAGTAACATACAAAACTATATTAGTCAGTGAGTATGTAAGAATGTATAACATGTAGGCTGCATTTAAAATAACTGCTGTTTTAATATAAAAAAAATGAAAGAAAATTCAAAAGATTAGCATTTGAAATAGTAAAGCCTTTTACATTGCTACAAAAGATTTGTCACTTCTGATCAATTTAATGCATCCTTGCTGAATAAAAGTATTAACTTCTTCTTATAAAGAAGAAAATAATCTTACTGACCCCAAACTTACGTACACTGTGCTACTGGAAGATTACCATATTCATATACTATGGTATATAAATGGTATGTTATATGTTATGATCATGGTACATGTCCATTATAACAGTATTAAAAAAATATTGCCATGTTCTAGTGTCTAAAAAATATTTGTGGAAGCAGAACTGTGGTAAGAACTTTTTATGTCACAACATTCTTTCGGGAAAAAAAAACATTAATTTTAATTTATTAAGTATTATGCGTCATGATTTACGCACATATGCACAAACAAGGCCCACCATCCATAATCACAGATGTAAACTAGGGCTGAACGATTTTGGAAAATAATCTAATTGTGATTTTTTTTTTACCAATATTGCGAATGCAAAAAAATCTTGTTTTTTCATATCGCGATATTATCGCAAATGCAATTAATCGTTCAGCCCTAATGTAAACACACTCAAAAAAATGAATGAAGCTGTGTAGACTTGATGCATTTATCAGCAAGCAGTGACTCACTATTTACGACAGCAGTTGCTAAGATGGCAGCCATGCCAGCCTGTTGAGGGAGGAGCTGGATCTCAGAGTGTAGAGCAGCGGGGTACGCAGGCTCCTCCTTCACCCGCAAGCTCTGGGTCTGAGTCACCGCTGACTGATCTGTGGTGGAGCAGGACAGCGTTGCCAGAAGTGCATCTCCACTGGACAGCTTCTGCGTCAGCTTACAGAATAACGCTCCTCCTGCAAAACAAACAGTCACTGTTAGACTCTCCATCTGACACTGTAGTGAATGTGAGAGGTACATGTGGGAGTGTTTGGGTGTTGTACCCTGATTGTAGATGGTGCAGTTTGACTCTGTGGGGCTTGAGGTCACAGGAATCCTTTTGAGCCAGCAGTCTGCCTCCTCACACTTCATAGACAATACAGGCCTCTAAAAACACACACAAGCGGAAAGAGCAACAAGGTCAGCCGTGCAATTTTAAAAGAACACAGACAGATTTAGAGCAGGACTCTGTGCAACACTTCCAGCAGATCCAACACAGAGGTTATACAAAAGACACTATTATATTCAGATGAAAGCTATTTATGGTTAAGATTTCTCATTTCCTCTTTTTTTTAAGATGGGTTCATTTGCATCCTTTATACGTATGAAAGGACTTTGTCAATATGCATTTACCAGTCAATATGCTGGAATATCTTTAATGCAGTTCTTTCCTAAAATGGTTTGCTTTAAAATTTTTAAACTGAATCCTTGAAATGAAGTCAAATCCATTATATGTAAAACACACAAATAACTAATCAACAGACAATTTCTCTCCAAATACATTCAAGTAGTTTGCCTGAGTGCTATTTTTAAAATGCAAAAAAAGTTTTGTTATAAAATGCTATTTCACATTCACAGAATGTGGTAAAGAAACAAAAACTTTCAAAATAAAAACCACTAAAATTTTAATCTAAAAATCTAAAATATATCTTCTGTTATACATTTTTTTTGTAATAATATTTTAATTTTGAGACTTGCCGTTAAAGCAGACATAAAACAAGTTTCTGTGAGATAAATAATAATAATTTTATATATTATTAGTAGTAGTAGTAGTTTTATGTTTAAATTAATATTAACTTAAGAATATATATAGCATAACCTTAGCTTTTTTTAATTGGTTTTGCATTTAAAATAGACAATACTTATTCTACAGCATAGTATACACTCATTTCTGGAAGTGCTCTAGGGATTGGTAACACTTATTTAGCCACTGAAAAACCCTTATTGGTTGACCACTACTAATTTCTCAGCCTGCGGTCCTCCGTTCCCATAAATTTTCAGCTGTCTATTCACTACAAAACTGCTTTTGAATTGCACTTTCTGAGAGACAACCACCTGTTTATCTGTGAGAGACACTGTGACATTTTTTTTCAGCTCAAGAAATGGCTTTATGTTATGTTCAAAGAAACACAAAAAGCACGTTCACATTTAATCCCTTCTTCCTGATACCATGCCATTAAAATTCAGCATCCAGCATGCCTCTTTTAACTTTCAATATCATATAACCAGAACTAGACTTCCTGACCAATAAATAGTTTTTAATAATTTCGCTTCTAACCACAGACATTAAAAGGGTAAAAATAAGAACAAAGACATCCTACTATAGGGGACTGGGCAGAAGGATGCAAGGAGTAAGAAAAGATTAAAAAGAGGGGGAAAAAAACGGAAAACCCCCAAGGAAAAGGTTGGAAAGCAGATATCATGCGGGTATAGCAGATCCATTTCAACAGAACATTTTCAGTAAACTTACCAAAGTATGCAAAGGTGGAAGTGTGTATTGGCAAGCTGGCAAATATCCGAATAAACACACCTGGACTTTTTCACACAATCGTTTCAATGTTTAGCTGAAGCATACGTTAATAGGTTTCAATGTCAGATTTAACAGAAATTCTCACTCACAATGAACTGCAGAATGACTGACAAACTCTGTCCCAATCAAATCACAATAAAGGCATTGTATGGTGCTGATAACAGGCTGTATATATAAAATGAAAGGTTGATTTTCAGGCTGAAATTCACAAAATTGAGTGACTGATCCATTCCACTAGGTGGCAGCATTTCTGCAGGGCCAGTTCAACAATAGCCTCATATTTAAGAAAAGCTTCCCACTCGTTCATTCACTCGGCTACACGAAGTTAAAGACTTGCCCTTGGGGAGACTAGTCCTTCTATCCCTGACATGCTACCAAATCAACTTTAAAGACAGGAGAAAATGAAAAGACATTAGTTCAACTGTGTAAAGGAGGATAAAAAGCCACCAGTCGAGAGGATGAGGGGAAGAGATGGGCCGCAGAGGAGGACAGCTGAAGGGTTTCTTTCTAATTCTGTCTGTTCTTGCCTGAAGATACAGTCCGTATTGTATTTCATGGGGAACTAGTGCTGATAAGGAGATAGGGCTCCTTTTGTTTTAATTTGAAACCCAATGCTGGAGCCGTCTGTGGCATAAGTGCTGTGTGCTTCTGCTAATTTGTTTCAGACTCATTTAACACGACTCGACTTTAAGCTTCACAAAAGGAGAGGGCAGCCTGGTCAGCTCTCGCCTTTGACAAAACACTTCCAGACAAACGCGCTCTCTAATTAAACACACACACATATTGACACACAGACAGATCCGCATGTGCAGATGCGCACGAGGAGTAAGTGAAGATGTAAATGGTTATGACCCACTGTCAACAGCGAACAAGATCCGGTTCAAAGCAATCAAGACAATCAGAGCGGGTAATTATTTTTATATGTCTAAATAAAAGACATCGGTAAGTGGCCAGGTGACTAGATACATCACTTGGGCAAAAAAGGACCACAAGATCTAGCAGAAAAAGACCAATATTTCATGAGGCCCAAAGTTTTGGTCACATCACTACATAGGATTTTCTTCCAAATCATTAATACAAAGTTTTTTCCAATGATAATTTTTTAAAGAATTGTAAGAATGATCATCTGAATTAAGTGGCACAAGTGATTCCAGACTGCAAAAGGTAACATCAGTTGTGACTTGCATATCCTCTAACTGCCTTTACATTGGTGGAAATTTCATCATCGCATGTTTATCTTGGAAAGCAAACGTTTTTGCTTCAGAACTCCATGTGGTGACAGATGTGGAAAATTGTACGTTCCTTGTGTACAATCCAGAACCGTGCAGTCTTGTGCAATATCATGGAGTTGCTCTAGACCGATTGGTGGTTTGTTTATGTCATGATTTTTTGACAACATGAAGCACTTTTTACTGAAGAACAACAAAGAAAACAACATAAATGTATCATCCAAAGATGTATCCAAAGATGTACAAGTGTATTCTGTGTTGAAAAAATCTACTAGTACACTCTAAAAAATGCTGGGTTAAATATAACCCAGCGCTGGGTTAAAAAGGGACAAACCCAGCTATTGGGTTAAAAAGGGACAAACCCAGCTATTGGGTTAAAAAGGGACAAACCCAGCTATTGGGTTAAAAAGGGACAAACCCAGCTATTGGGTTTTGACCCAGCGGTTGGGTTCAAAACAACCCAATAGCTGGGTTTGTCCCTTTTTAACCCAGCATTTTTAGAGTGTACAGCAAGACAAAACAGACTTTCATCTAAGATACATTCTCTAAAAAAAAAAATATAAAAAGTCTAAAAACAAGTGTTGCGTTAAGTAAATTTATCTTGTTTCGTGCATTTTAAGACATTGATCTGGAACACAGAAGAATTAAAAACTCAATAAGACACTATTTTTGCAGTGCACCGGCCAAAGGCAGGTAAACTGAGAAAATCTCAGGCTATCAAACTACGTTTCAGTATTTGATATATTTTTTTAAAAGTTAATTTGTGTATCGTAATGCAAAAAAAGGCATGTTCTGGAGAAGAAAAAAAACCTTTGGTATCCAATAATTTCTGAAATTTCTAATGAGGAAAAGCCATTGCAATGGAATTTTTTCCATAGTCGGCCTCGATTACATTCGCCACATCCATGAGGATCAGACTACCATTTTTACAATTCAATTTAAACCATGTAGTGTAACAGACAAAGTTACCAGCCACATGAAGAACAATTTGGCACTTTGTGAGTGTCAATTTTGGATCCTGCTTAAATGTATCTGAACATCATATAACAATACTATTTGTAAATCATACCTGAGTTGAAACCAAGTGTTAAAGATGCCAAATGACTGACAGTTACAAGATGCATTCTTATTGTAACAAGCCTGAAAACGCAGGTAACATGAAGTCATGCCACCTCTGTGTGAGTGGTTGAAAGACAGCGTGAAGAATAGAAAGGCTATCATAAAGGAAGAACGCCACATGTTTTAGAGTGTAACCCTGGTGCTGGTGAATATACCCCCCACCCCCTGATGCACAAGGAACTAGGGTACTTTGAGAGTGGCGCTTTAAGCCCCACCGAGTATGGAGCTTTGAGGAACAATCTAAGCCCCCTCGTCCGAGCCCTGCTCCCTCATGAATATTAATGACGACGGCCGTGCTTTAATCTGCCTGATCCCCGCACTGCTGCCGCCGCCCTGATAGCGAATCTAATTATTTGGTCTGATATTAACCAGCCCCCTCCCTCCCTTCTCCTTACAAACGCACGCCATCAGGAAAAGAGGTAGATGCACCTTTCCATGCACACAAACACACACTTGTGCACCACCATCATACCACAACACCTTAAACTCACTCCCACAGTCAAGCCTGGTGTGTGCAAGCTCACAGTGTTATCATTCTTAAAAACACCCTCCTCTCGTTCTGATAAAAGTTGAATGCAAATGATTCTTGGACTATTTTCGCTTCTCTTTTTGCACATCTCCTTTCTGTGGGGAGAAAATATCTTTCGCCGTCTCCTTTAAAGAGAGAAACAGGACCGTATCTCTCAGTGACCCTACAGTATGACCCCTCGAGTCAAATCCATCCAGGTTTACAGAGCCAATTAAAACCCATCAAATTGACTGAACTCATCTGCCGGCAGTCAAAGGACAGGCCGGTTTATCTGGCATTCTTAGAAATCATTTATGCGTCTCTGGAACGCACACTCCATATGCTTCACATGTAAATGTTTAACGCATTAACAGTGTGCAAATACACTAAAACCGATGCTCATTATGATAGCGTGGAACAAGGTTTTAAAAGGTGTTTGCTCAAGATATGACAGTATGCATCTCACAATGTGTAATCCTGCAGTCGTCTGTGATGCAACACTTGCAAGAAGTGAAAAAAAGAAGCTCAGATGTGTCATAAAACAGCCTTCGTTAACAGAGGCACCCACTCAGTGTTAATTGTCTCAATTCACTGAAATTACTGAAGAAAAATGTTTGTTGACTTCGCAATAATGAATATGAGATGGAAAAGATGAATCACAGCTTTAATTTGACAAAAATATCACACACACACACACAAAACTGGGGATTGATCTGCTCTAGCTGAAAAACATAAGTACCAGTACACAGAACTGTTTTGCTAGCAGGCTAACTAGCTCATTTAAAAACATCACATCCTGTTTTTTTATTTTAACATATTTTAAAATGTTATTTATTTCTGTGAATCAGCAGCCATTACTCCAGTCTTCAGTGTCACATGATCCTTCAGAAATCATTCTACTGATTTGGTGCTCAAGAAAAAAAAAAAAAAACATTAAAACATTTGTGATGCTTATTATTTTTGTGCAAAGAAATAGTTTCAGGATACTATGGTGAACAGAAAGTTCAAAAGAACTGCATTTATTTGAAATGGAACTGTTTTTAACTTCTTAATGTACTGTCACTTTTGATCAACTCAATGCATCCTTGTGGAATAAAAGTATTAAGTAATCAAAAAAAAAATCTTACTGTCCCCAAACCTTTGAATGGTAGTGTATCTATGAGAATAAGTGATATCCACAACATTAACTTAGTTTGTAGTGCAATTACAATGCACTGTATGTAGTGTAACATCCTAAACAGTCTCTAAAACACAGAAAATTATAAAGTCTTTAGCAACTGACAAAGAATTTGGTCTGTGACAGCCTGACACGGTTTTCGTCATTTTGCATATTATCAACAGGACCATAATCATGACATCTGGGCCTCTATAAATTATATTTTTGAATTCATTATACTGGATCCTACATGAATTCTGCTGGAATTGTTGCAGGCCCATTGAGTTATTCCCATGTTTCACATTATCAGTCACAGCCCTGATTGAACTAAAATTTTATTTTTGTGGATTAAAATTATACGCCACTTCAGAGTACAATGGACTAAAATTGATACAAAACAAATATTGACTACATTTAACATATGTTTGTCATAAGAAGAACTATGACTAAAACAAAAACTAACACTGCGCTCACTGTACAGTACGTTTCTTTAGAACTGGTGCCCTCTCTCCCTTTCTTTCTCATTTTTCTGCTTTTTACTCCAGCGTTATCTTCCTCCGTTCCTGTTTCTCCACCTTTATCCCTCTCTTCATCTGTCCATATCCCTCTTTTCATGCTCCGCCACACTCTTTGTCTCCATCTCCTTCTTGCTATCTATTCCTCTCCATATTTCTCCACACATCCCTTTCTCACTTTTCCATCCCCCTTGCTTTCTCCTTCTCCCAGTCCTATCCCTCTGTCTACCCCTCTCTCTATCTCCTTTCCACAGGAAATGGTTTCTTTCCCAAAAGGGGGGGGGGGGTAGAAAAGGGGTTCATACTGTCCCAAACAAAGAGGTCAGTGTGTGAATCCTCCAAAAATACAGAGAAGAAAAGGAAGGGCGATAACAATCAGAAACCTTCTCTCATCCGCCTCTCTCAAACACATATCCTTTTTTCCCCCTCTCCTTTTCTTTTTTCAGGCCTCATTTGCACACATCCAACCAAACGCACTTACGCACATGTACTCCTACTTATGAACCCAAAGCAAATAGCAGCACATCTCCACATACACATCCCTCCAAGAAAACAGCATCTAGGTGTTATGAGCAGCATGCAAATGACATGTAAAAATAGGAAACTGTGATACTTAAAAAGGTGCGATAAGAGATTTGAAAATGAGGCACTCTTGGAAAGCGGGCTCCTGATCTGCCAGTGATCAGGCTCGGAGATAGAGGAAGGTTTCCTCTCTCCCCTCCCCACCCATCATATCTCTCGCTGTCGTTTTCTCCACCGTAAAGCATGCAAATCCAAGTACATGATGATCAAACATTAACCTATACGTCTTTACACATATCTCAAGTGATGTGTGTTGTTGCTTCCCCCCCCAAAAAATAAATAAATAAAATAAAATTATTAATCAGTACTTTACTGTATTTTTGTTCAAATAAATACAGTCTACATAAGAGGCTTTTTAAAAACATTTAAAAATCTTACCAACCCCAAACAACAAAGAAGAAAAATTGCATAAGATATCATCTTGTTTTAAGAGAATATATTTTGAATGAATCTAACAAAATAAAGTAAGGTATATGCTTAAAATAAGGGGAAGAAAAAAAAATTTTGCCATTAAGGTAAGAAAAATAAAATTAATTTCAATTTAATCTCAATGTTCATTTATTCTAAAAAAAAAAAAAATGCATCTTACAAAATATTCTTTGATTAATTGTTAATAATTAATCAAAAAATGTTTAATCAAATAATGAATATTTCGACTTTTTACTGAAAAATAAGAGAAAAAAAACACTTAAATAGTTTGCCCCTCTCTGTGTCTCTTTACACTTCATCCCTGTTTTGTTAAATTCTCATTTTCTGCAGTTTTTTGTCAGTCTCTCTACATTCACCATCGCCTTTTGATGTTCCAACCTAGTCTGCTACATTTCTGAACTTCTACAGATGGAGAGCAGGGAAAGGTCCTCAGAGAGGTCCACAGGTGCCAGTGTGTGATGCTCTCAATTGGACTCCCATTTGAAGCCTGACTTGCTTCCCCTTTTATCACTATGCAGATAATTGAGAGGGGCAATAATTAAGGGTATTCAAGCATTCCTTTCAGGGAAAAGCATGTGTAGCGAGGGGTGACTCTCTGAGATCACTCTACTGACAGATGTAGATAAACCAGAGATTGGGATGAGGGTAAACAAACCCTGTTGGTGCGAAAAAGAAGAGTGGGTGAGAGAGGAAAAAAGAAGATGAAGAGCGCTCACCTTCACGTGTCCTTTGTGGGGTGCTCCCCCCAAAAAAGTGGGCTGGAGAGCAGTGGGTGGCGGGGCTTATCGGAGCAGTTCTCCTGAAGAGATTATTGGGGGATTAGTTGGGACGCTTGTTTCTAAAACATGATGAAAAGGCGCTCGGTGCATGATAACGCTTTGAACTCCTCACCCGCTACCATCGTGTCTTCGGGCGGTGTTCCACGAAATAACAAGAGATGCGAAGTGGAAAGAACAATGACAATGTGGAAGTGGGAGTCGTTCTGCACTCACTTGCAACTAGCGAATGTTTTTTTTTTAACACCAAAAGTCTGACTAACAGTTCTGCTTGTGTCAACAGCAAAACTAGGCTAATCACAGCATCAGTAGCATGTACAGTTATTTTAAATTGTAATATTGTAATAATATTTCATAATATAACTGTTTTTACTCTATTTCTACATAATAATAAAAAAAGATTTTCCCAACCCTAAATATGTAGTGTATTTTATAACACTATATAATAAGCATAATATTATATAATATCAATTACTACTCATTAACCTAATTATATTTAGTTAAGATATTTGAACATTTTGGACTCTTCAGTCACACTTAATAATGTCTAATTGTCATTGCATTAGGAAACAAAATAACAAATCATGTTGCATCTGCATGCAAACAGCTAGAGGTAAATTCACTTTTCCTAAACATACTTGCAATTACTTTTAACTGGTTTTGAGGTGATTTTAATGGATGTTAGAAGTAGATGTAAGTATATGTTTCCCTCAGATTCACACAGTCTCTTGGTTTGTTCTATAATCCAAAGAGTTAATATATTTTTAAATGTCTTATTTGTCCAAATACGCTTTGGGCACACTGTAGTTCATTAACTGTTATTCGTTTAGAATTCGTAAAAAAAAAAAAAAAAAGGTGTGTACATAACGGCTATTCATAACGGCTATTCACAACGGCTTCAAACATGGCTTTTTAAATCAGATTTTGGCGCTAAAACCTTTGTAACAGTGATAATGGATCTGTTTTAGAAAGAATCATTCATCCAAAAACAAACAAAAACAATTTTCTGGAAACATTGAGATGACTGTTCATATAATCTTTTTCAGTCTTTGGGTTATCAAAGACACATTCAAATAGATTAAAGATGTTATGGTGGTTTCAGTAAAGATGCAAATAATAAGATTTACATAAAACAGCCAGCTGAAAGTGATAATCAATACAAAAGGATCTGTTAGAACAGTACAGTTTTCATGGATGACATATTCAGCTTCTCTTAACGTCTTAAACGTTACAAACTCCCAAAAACTCCTCACGCACGCAGTATGACCAAAACAAATACCACTGGGTATGAACGTTTATTCGGAAAGAATACAATATCATACTTGACTTCTGTGTTTACAAATAGCCCACTTAGTTTTAACCTAACGCGTTTCATTTCTCACAGTGTCTCAGATTAAACTCTAAGAAAGTGAGACTGAGAAATGCACAAGCACAGCCATGACAATACGGACCCTGACGCCCAGTGACCCCAGCAGTTCCAGACTCAGGAGGATGTGGAGGGACGGCGAGAGATGCCGTAGGAATGTGAGATTCGACACACTATCTCTGCCAGATACTCACTCCTTCAACGAAGAGATAGCGGAGCGAGAGCAAACGCGATAGAATGCGAATGTGAAAGTTCTGAGCCGAAAATCATCAACAAAGCCCTGCCTCGATAACAAGATTTTTTTTTTTTTAAAGAGTGAGAAAGAGGAAGGGAGAGAGATTAGGAGGAGGTGAAGTAAAGGTGCAGGGAGGGGAGGGAGCGCTGGGTGCATGGCCTTAGAAATTCTCATAATAAACGAAATCTTAGAAATGGGAGCCTATCAAGTAGAAATCAATCACTGGGGTTTGTTGTCCAAGAGGATGGCGCCACACTGAGATAAAAGAGAAGCGTCCGTCTGGTGGGTGGGGGGCTCTAGCCAATCTCGTGCAGGAACGGCCGAAAGCAGTTCAAGGGGAAAAAGATGACACTCGCTCAAGACATGCATTGCCATTTGCATACACCCGTACTCCCATGGTTTACTCCTCACTTTGAATCAGTGCAATGCAGACGTCCACCCATTCATCCTCAATTTGATAGGTTAGCCAAGGGGGTTAATGATAAATTCCTGTTTTAATTAACACTATACACAATACTTGTATTTCACTGCCTAAACACACTTGAATCGAACAAGTTTGGAAAACGTGCATCATATGCAATATTTTATATGCATCCTTCTTCTCTGGAAATCAGCCAAGCGATGAACTTTGCCTGTGTGTAAGAGTGTGTACAGGTCTGCGTTATCTCTGAAATGTTTGAGAACATGGTCTGAGCCAGGAAATCTCTCCCAGAGCTGAAATCACATGATCAGATGGACCTACAACACATGACTGATACTCTAATATAACACAAGTCTACGGTATATGGTAACGTGTCCAGAAATCCCAATCCCAATATAGTAATATCATGTTATTTTTACCAGGGATATTATAACTGTAATGTTATGACACAACAGAGCTGAGATAGGAATCTTAACCAAATATCCAAATTGATCGCTGATCCCGTCACATCCCCCCTTACCTCATTGGCAGGTCCATCTGTGGTCTCGCCTGATTGGATGCTGCCAGAAAACGGACCCCACACTGTGTCATCTGACAGGTCCCTGAGGGCCAGGACCTTGAAGTCATCAGCACTGCCACTTAGCATAAGATCATCTGTTTACACACAGACACAGAGAACAAGAAAGAGTGTAAATACATAAGAACAACAATTAAAATCAGGTAGAACAGGAGGGTTCGTTTGTTTTAAGTGGTGTTTGCTAAGGTGACCGCTACTGCTCATCCTTAAGTAGGGAAGCACCAATATTACAATTCTAGCCGATACGCCAATAAGTTGACAATTATTTCATGTAATGACCGATAACTTCTAACATATTATAACATATTACAATATTATTACTGATACTGGTAAATAAAAAATGAAGCTTAGATGTAGTAAACTGTAAGGCTTGTGTTGTGTTTTGTTCCCCATGTGCTCCCTGTGTCCCAGTGTTTATGCCCATATTCGGTTAGTTTCCTGTTCCTGTCCTGATTATGTTGATTTAATTCCAGGTGTTCCCCATTTATTTCCATTGATCCCAGGTGTGTCTCGTCATCCCCTCGTCTTGTCATATGTTTAAATAGTGTTCCCTGTTTTCAGTTCAGCATCCGGCATTGTTCATGTCTACCTGTGCTACGTGAGTTTTCCTTGGTCTTTGTTATAATTAAAATTCTCTGGATTGATGTACTCCTAGTCTCCCTCCGTTCCTTGCTCCGCACTCCACTCAGTCTATTGTTTTTTTTTAACATTCTTAAAAGCTCTTTATTCCACAGATATTACAAACTAGTCAGTGTATTCAGTAGGTTGCTTCAGAGGCATAAGGTATTGCAAGTATAACATACAACAATGCAACAATAATGAAACTATGCATTGACAAAGGAAATTTACTCCTAATACTTAAGTACTTTTAAAAGCAAGTACTTCTATACTTTTACTTAAGTAAAAATTTGTGTTTACAACTTTCACTTGTAATGGAGTAATATTTGACTACTAGTATCTATACTTTCACTCAAGTAATGGATTTGTGTACTTTGTCCGCCTCTGACCGTGACAGAATATCGAACCTAAAAAGATGACTGCAGCTGAGGACGCGCTGTGGGGTCTGCGGTAGGGCGGTCTGAGGTTGGAGCGATATGTGGAGGGTTTTCTCGAGCTCTCTAACTGGGTGAGCTGGCACGCCGCCGCTCTAGGTGCGTGCTTCTTGCTGGGGTTGGAGGACGAGATAATCGGCTGCGATCTTCCGACGTGTGATTTTCCCCTGATCGAGCGGATTAATCTCGTGCTGTTCTTAAATGGTTCAGATTTCGAAGTTGAAGAAGTAAAGAAATTTCCCAAGCCTCGTCATCCAACTCCCGCTGGAACGCGCCGCGTCTCCCCAACTCACCCCACGCCGAGAACCTCAACATACCTCTCCAACGGCTCCTACCGTCTGCCCAACCCCAAATTCCCTGCTGTCCTCCGAAGCTCCACTGTGGTCCTCAGCCCAGGAGCGACGGCCGCTTGGAAATCAAGCCGGCCGCGCCGTTGTCATGCCCACCAGCCGCGGCATCCTCCAGCCCGCCGGCCGTTCCCGAGTCAAGCCGCCGGCTGCTCCGAAGATAGGCCTGCCGGCCGCGCCGTTGTCAAGCCCGTTAATCCCCAGTTAAGCCCAGGGAGGGCTCCAGATCCTCAAGTAAGCCCAGGGAGGGCTACAGTCCCCGGTTATGGCCCACGGAGGGCCTCAGAGCCCGAAATCTTCCCCAAGTAGTAGGGCTCCAGCCGCGGGGGCGGGGGCTGGGGCCGCGGCCTCGGAGGCTGCTTTGCCATGGCCTCCTTAACTACCTGCTCCACCGTGGCCTCCTGGGCTGCCAGATCCGCCATGGCCTCCGAGTCTGTCTGCTCCGCCATGGCGCCCCGAACTGCCAGATCCGCTATGGTCTCCTGAGTTGCCTGCTCCGCCATGGTGCCCGGATCTAGGTCGGCAAGTACCAAAAATAAAAGTATCGGTATCGGGCGAGTACTGGAAAAAGTGGTATCGGTGCATCGCTAATATATATATATATATTGGGCGATTGCGCCACTGCTGCGTCATCATGAAAGTTTATAATTTGCATGTGTTTTTAAGTCTTGTGATTTTACAGCAAGCAAGACGTGAAAGACAACTCCATTCAGTACTCACACATGTTCTGTGCCCACACAGAGAGATGCGTCTCTGACAATGCGCTAGCCCCGAAGTTACTTTCTGAGTCTTCTTGCACTTGAACGGACAAATACATACAAAAGTATGTCAAAATACCCATCTCGGCGAGTAATTTTGTAGCTTTAACAATAATTAATCTATAAATTTATACAGTGGAGTACTGATGCACCGGTCGACCGGCCATTTTTTTTTTTTAATACGTCAGCCGATCTCTGTTCTGGGCTTGCACACAAACTGCACTGCAATAATTTTCCAAAATGTCATATATGTGGAAATATTACGAAGGGTTGGGGTTATAATGCGTAACCCCGCTTGTTACGCATTATAAAGCATTGCGCTTGTTAATGTGCCCATAATGTGCATCCCATAATGTGCCCGAAGCGTGAATCCATATTTAGAAAGGCACGGAAAAACAAACGGAAAACAAATAACGATTGCTAACGGTTGACTGTTACATTACAGTACATAAAATTTCACTTACCACATGAACTTATCACAGGTGAGATGACTGAGGATGATGGTGAATGATTTGCAGATCCTGAGCACCACTGACAAACATCTAATCTTGTAAAATGTGTGGTAAGTACTGCTGCTCCATAATATAAACAAAGTACGTGCGATCGCGAATCTCGAAAGTGAAAGTGAAACTAAAAAGCGATCGCGCATTCAAAAGCAGTTTCAATGCCAGGCATAATAGCGGTTCCCTGATGCCCACAATTTATATACAGTATAATTGCCCAATGATATAACTGCGAGAAAAAATACTGAAATATATATTTTCCACCCATCGCATATTTATTCCCTTTAGGGGTTCCGTATTACATGTCATTTTCTTTCGGTACACGGTATTGGGATGCGGCGGATTGCGGGGGAGGGGGGATGGGGATCGCGATGCCGGCCCAACCATAGTTCACAATGCTTGAAATATTGGAAGAAAATCCTAAATATTGAACTGAGGGTTTATATGAATGTTTCTCTGAGGTTCTGTTTTCAGAAGAGTTTACATGGTGTTTTCATTTCCTCTTACCTCTGTATAATGCATTTAAAGTAGTGTTTAAGCGCAGCACTGCTTTGTGTACAGTGGTAAACAAGGAAACGCTGTGCTGCTGTTTTATAAGCACCACCTGCTGTCAGAGAGTGAATTTGCATCTCATTCAGCCTGTCTACTTTTTCCTAAACATCATGTAGTCTAATTTGTGTCTTTATTCTATTTATTTATTTGTGCTATTGCTTGTAATTTGTTCATTTGTTCTTATTAACTGACTGTTTACTTGTCTTTAATAAGTTTGAACTTTATATTTGTTAGGCTAGTAGTTAGGCAAAAATTGTAAAATTTAATTGGTATCTAAAATTTTGGTGTCATTTAAGCTTATTTATTGGAATAAAAGATAACATGGGTCAAAAACAATGATAACAGCAACTATTTTATTTTATTATATTATTTTTTTTTTTTTTTGTGTGTGTGGAAGGGCCAGTGGTCCTGGTACAGTTGAACAGAAAAAAAATCCCACAAAGGGACCTTATCTAGGAACTAGAATACCAGAGAGACTTTGAGGCTCTTTTGACTTGGTTGGGCCAGTAAGCAACAACCTATTGTAGCAAGTAGCAACCACACAGGAATGTGCTAAAACCACACGAAACGCCATAGCAAACCATATCCATTTCAGTCTTTAGCATTATTGAGCATCAATTCTAAAGTCAACTACTAAGTCTAGTACCACTAGGGGGAGTTTGGCACTCACCGAGCAGTGACAATGGACCAAAACAGAAAGAACTTCTGTACTTCCTAGAAGAGATAACTGCAGTGTGATGGGAGTCAAGGCTTTGGTGAGTCACAAACGCAGGCCTGACACAGGAACAAACACAGGCTCCACAAATAGTGATATGGAACAGCTGACACAAAAGTCCGCCGCTCACTCAACCTAGTATTTTACATATTTATGCTTTAGATATGTTTATTAAAAAGGCTCCTCTATTCATTATGTCCCCACTACAGTTGGTAACTTCTTCAGAGGGAGCATCGCTGAGGAGGTCGACCTGTGGTGGTGCTCCAGTCCGTTCCAGCATCTTTGTCCCAGTGCAGCTCTGTTTTACTACCCCCCTCCCTTTAGCCCCCTCACCAGTCTCGCTTTTGGGGGTCGGGCTAAAGTGCTGGGGCCGATAAGAGTGTTTGTCTAACACTCTCCATGTCAAAACACTCATCTATCTTCTCTGTATCTATCCCCACCAGAGAACAACAGACAGACGCTGATAAAATGGCTTTCCAACAGCCAAGACGTGGAGTGGGGGAGGGCGTGAGTTAGAGAGAGAGGGCAATGGGAGCAAGAGAGAAGGGTACATAGGTGGAATGGGACAGATGCTGGACAGAAACATGACACAGAGCCAGACTTACCAGAAAATATAACTGCTTTGCAAATATAAATGATTAGTTATAAATCAGTCAGTGGTGGGTTGGAGTGTTATTAATGTGAGGCTGGGCCTCTATCAGCAGTCTGAAGTCCAGTGTCCTACATCCACAGCCCAGAGCTCCTATCTACTGTATGGCCCTGACCTCTCACATGACCCAATCTTATCACTACAGCAGCCATTATTACCAATAGACTACTCTAAAATAGCATCGGCATAATTCCTACATAAGCAATTCCTACAGCATCTGTTTTTATTATTGCTCAGCAGATGGTGACTGCAAACAGGTAGCTTTTCAAGAGTAAAATCTCAATTGTTTTTAAAAAACAAAGTCTGAATAGGAGAATCAAACGAAAAAAGTCAAAGTAAGAAAAGAAAAAAAAACACTTTTAAAAAGCATTTTTAATGACAATTTAGCGCATATTACACAAAATGCTCATTACCAGATGTTACTTTCCTTTTTTTTGCAATTCATTTTACCCTCAAAGGTGATTCTCATTAGATTCCATACAAAATTCCGGTACAGCAATAATTTAAAAAGTTTTATAAAATTACATTTAGAAAAACGTAAAAAATTAAGCCATATATCTATTAAAATAAATGTATTTATATTTATTAATAGTAAATAATAATAGTAATAATAAAACTATAATCTTTAATTATTATTATAACTGTACATTAATACGTTTTAAGACTAATAATAAATAAAAATAATTACTGTTAACATTACATGTTATATATAATGTAATATATGAAATGTATTATATGTATATTAAATACATTTAATATAGAAAGGGAGAGAGAGCCTATAATAGCTCATCTTTATCTTCACATTACAGTATTAAGAATTAATTAATTTTGTACAAAATAAATATAAAAATAATACATATTAATATTAAGTACATTTAAAGCGTTCGAAATCATTTAAAATTAATTAAAGAATAATTCTTAAAAAAATAAATAAAATACTGACATGGAAGATGTGTAATTTTTGAATAAAGCCGTTATTTTAGTTTTCTTTGCGCACAAAAAGTATTCTCATAGCGTCATAAAATTACGGTTGAACCACTGATGTCACATGGACTATTTTAACGATGTCCTTACTATGTTTCTGGGCCTGGGAATGTTTCAGTTTTCAGAAAGCTCTCGGATTTCACCCAAAAATCTTAATTTGTGTTCCAAAGATGAACGAAGGTCTTACGGGTTTGGAACGACACGAGGGTGAGTAATTAATGACAGAATTTTCATTTTTGGGTGAACTATCCCTTTAAATACAACACAAACATGTTCTCGACAGGTTTCACGAAATTCACCCAAATGTGGTCATTCTTTACATCAGGGAAGTGTTAAAGTACACAGTACTGACACACCTTTCCATCAAGCTAAAATGTTTTCAGGGCTTCTGCCAGACAATTCACAACCATAACCCTCGTGAACAACCCAAACGAATCCTCTCTAAAGACCACAAAGTCTTATCTTTAAAACCCTACCATTTTCCCACACAATACACTGACACACTCGTGATGCTGCCCTTGTGTTGGGCCATAGCAACTCCCCTACAATAACCCCATCAACCTTATCGCTAGCTCTGCGTGAACGGTTCCCAAAAATGTACGCCACCCTTATCGATAGCGATGAGTCCACACAGCTCTTATCAATAGCTCTACACACTGGCAGTGTCCACACAAGCCTTATCAATACACCTGCCTCCGTAGACACCAAAGCAGCCAGTGTGCTATATAAAAAAAGAAAATCCCCCCATCATTAACGCAACACCATCATACAAAACACAAAAGAAAGAAAGAAAGAAGGGCTGCAACAACTAATCGATAAAATCGATTATGAAAATCATCAACAACGATTCTCATTATCAATTAATCGGGTCTGCCCACATTGCACGTCCAACTTCAGCCGGTCGTGTCAAATTAAAGCACTAAATTTACGCATTTCTATGGACAGTCTGGTTTTCCTCTTGTTAGTTCTAGTTTTTGTTCTTGTGTTTAGTCTATAGTCTAGTTACAGTCTTAGTGGTTTAGTTCTTTTATTTTAGTTCTTTAACCTTTTGATTTTGTCCTTTCTTTTCTTTTCTTTTCTTTTTTTTCTAGCTTTCAGCATGGTTGCTGTCTTGTTTTCATTTATATTTTGTTTGTAGTTCGAGTCAATTTTTCCCTAGCTTTTTTCTATTGTTATCCTTTTGTTTTCACTAGTTCCAGTTTTTTTTTCTCTAGTATTTATTTTATTATTTGTTTTTCCTTTCAGTTTTATTTCCCTATAGTCATAGTTTTGCAAGTTTTTACTTTTGATCTGTGTCTATCTCTTGTCTCTCCTGTTGTCTTGTATGTGAGTGTGTCTGTCGAGTTGGTTCCTGCCCTGCTTCCTGAGTCCTCCCTGGTCGTTGATTCTTCTGACCTGGCAGACATTTTGGTGCTTCAAGAGTCACCATCCCCATGGCCAAGCCTGTGGTTCCTTGAGCTGCTACCTAGTCCCCTTTTGCCACAGAGTCTGGAGCTACCCCCATCCCCGACCAGCCCATTCTCCTGTCGTGTGCCTGCCTTATTGTGTGGACTGTCTTCCTGCCTCATCCTTTTGTGCTCTCATTTTGTTAATAAACTCTGCTTCCCCTGTCCATTCTGCATTTGGATCCTCCCTTGACAAACCGTGACAGACGCAGTAGAGACGAAAATGTGGAATAAAGTCGTTATTTTTGTTTTCTTTGCGCAAAAAAGTATTCTCGTAGATTCGCAACTTTACAGTTGAACCACTGATGTCACACGGACTACTTTGTCGATCATCTTGGTACTTTTCTGGACCTTGAACGTGGTAGTTACCTTGCTGTCTATGGGAGGGTCACAGAGCCCTCATATTTCATCAAAAATATATTAAATTGTGTTCCGAAGATGAACGAAGGTCTTACGGGTTTCGGCGCAGCGTGCATGTGCGTCAGACAGATGGAAAACAGAGACAATTAATAATCAGCACAAAAACATTCATTGTGCTTAAATATCTGTTGTTGAAAGTTAAATTAAGGTTTAAAGGTCAACATGCATTGCGCATATTTTATGAGAGTAGGAACTGTAAGGGGATAACAGCGTGTAATTGTCTGAATATAAATATCAGACGCTTCATAACCGCCTTTAACAGGATAAAGAAATGACACTAAGACGTGACTGTGGTCAAAGTGAACGTGTGTTCCTGAAGAACATTACTCTTACCTATTGGTTACCACTGAGTTTGTGATTTTATTCATCTTTATCATCTTTATTATTATTTTAATTTTTAATGCAGAGATTTAAACTATATTCACTATTTACAATGCTTAACAAATTTATTAAAACAAATTTATGTAAGTTTATTTTTTTGCAAGCTATTATGAAGGGCATAGGAGGTCATTTTTGTTACGTGAATAAATACTATTTAGTTGTTTAAGTTTATTTGCCCAATAAAAGACAATAAAATTTTTTGATTTAAACAATTTTTTTGACAGATTCCTAAAAAACCTAAAATGTGTTTTCTCTTTATTATGGCAGGTGGTCTAATAAATTGTTAAGCACTGTATGTTTTCATAGCATTCAGTTGGAACGTTTGTTTGAAGGACACTGGGCAGAATGTGGAATAGTGTGTTTTTTTTGTCAATAAAAAAGCCGATTAATTGAAAAAATAATCGACAAACTAATTGATTATCAAAATAATCGTTAGTTGCAGCCCTAAAAGAAAGAAAGAAAGAAAGAAAGAAAGCTGAATTCAACTATAATAACACACTAGAGGGAAACGGTCTATGAAAGAGCAGTTCTGGAGCAGCAGCAGTGTGGTAAACACCCCGAAGGCAACACAAATCACTTCATGGTGAGAGTTGTGCAACCAGTCATACTCACAGTTATCACAGCCACACACTTCCTTTGAAGGAGGATTCACCTTAACGCAGTCAAACCAAAAAATATATTTAAAAATCAGTGGGACCCAAAATTTTCCTAAAATCTCATTTAATTACCAATTTGTAATGAATATATTGGTGCTTCATTATATTTGTAGTACTTGTATGCATGACAGGGTTGTTGTTCACAGATATTTTGGGTAACCCTGTAACCAGGGTTATGGTGAGTCAGGCTGATGGTTATAAAAAGCCAGTGCTCCACAATAAAGCTGCCAGAAGAGAGAAGAGTAATTATTATACACGACTTCCTGTGAAAGGATGGCCTGTGGCCTTAAAAGTTTTTACCTGGAAATAGGCGCATAGAGAGGAATTCAGTAAACAGTTGCAGAATTACATCACGCAAACAGCAGATTTTGCAATTCTGTCTGTGTCATTATCTGTTTTATTATTACATTGGTACCATCTCAGTATTGGTCAATATTCAATAAGAGTTATTATGGACTGGTATTTTGGCCAGAAGCAACGGTTTAAAGTTAAAGAACCTTAATAAAGGATTTGTTTCTAACAAGCACAGCTTTTTACTTTGCAAGATGTTACTTGATGGACTGGAGTGTGGATTTCTTGTGGAATGTGGATTGTTGTGATGTTTTTATCAGCTCTTTGGTCTCTCATTCTGAGCACCCATTCACTGCTGAGGATCCATTGCTGAGCAAGTAATGCTACAGTACATTTCTCCAAATCTGTTCTGATGAAAATTAGAAAATTAGTATATTTTCAGCAAATTTTCATTTTTGGGTTAACTATTCCTTCGTTTAGCAAATCTCAATGAACATCCATTTTTCATACTGTACATTATAGAAAATTTATATATTCATATAGTTATATCAATTCATATAGTTAATCACAGGAAGAGTGCCGTTTTTTCTTAAAAAATCAGCATGTTACAAATGTGATATTGATTTTATATAACAGTTCAATAAAGAATAAGTTACTATTATGAATGGCCGGTAACTTAAAAATTTAGTAGCCAAATTGGCTGGTGAGTGAAAAAGTTAATTTAAATCCCTGATTATAATGTTGTGACACCTAAATTCACTTGTAGCATTTAAAATGATTGATTTTAGTTATTTTACATTTATACAGTGCTTTTGACAATGCATATTCAAAGGAGCTTCACAAAAAATGTATGTTTCAATGGTACAATCAGGAAGTAATCCGTTATCAGTCAGTGATGAGTGTGCCAGAGTAATATCCATAAAAATAACTACTGGCTATATTAACGGTATCAGCCAGAATTTTAATATCAACGAACTCCTAAAAACAACATGTTCAGTTAAACAAGAATTCACTCTTAGTCAGTTCTCCTCTCACTATATTTTGATATTTGACACGTAACGGCCTCATACTTAATTTCCCTTTTAGCTTTAACCTTTTCAGAGATGTTCCTGAATAACACTCTATATCAGTCCAACACAAACAAAGATTCTCATATTCTCATAACAACAACATCGAGTGAGTTCATCTTTTTAAAGCTCCAGTGACTCCTCTTTATTGGCTGAAAAGAGCATGTAGTTGTCCAGCCGTTCCTATTCAGGTTTCCGTGGCTTCTTGGGCTTCTCTATCAGGACTAATTGATTTTTAAAAAGACTATTGTTGATATCAAATGAGCAGATCGCTCCGTGGCCATTGATTTTTTGACACAGTACAACAGGAAATCTTTATCGGAGCCACACTCCGACCCTACGCTAATAGGTGGGGTTTAACCTCTGCTGAATGACAAATCCCACACTTTCCTAAACCATACAGAGTGGAAATAGAGTGTGTAAGTGTGTTTGCTAGAAAGTATGTGTCTAACACTAGTAAAGGAGTGGTTATTGTGTAGTTTAACAGGAGTGAACAACAAAGCCCCCACCCACACACATTCACACACTCATGCTCAAACAAACAGTCCCTGATAACTCACCCAAGCGTCCATGGGTCAAAGAGTTCAGTTAAGAAGATACAAATTTCTAGGATAGGCATCGTATATTCAGCGCGGCATCATTTCCATTTTAGCCTTCTTTTGCTGGGTGGAGATAAGACACCTGCGTTGCCACGCTCATCAGATGAGCTTCAACAGAACTTTATCATTGACATTTACTACTGTTTACACAACTAATTTCTCTTAACTGTACTTCTGAACTTTTATCTGACCAACACAAGGCCTGGAGAAGAGCCGATGCCAAACATAAAATATGCAAAGGGGTAGGGAAGATGAACTATGCTCAAATAGAAAGCGTTCCACACTCCTGCAAAGATGCGGCTCTGAAGACACACACTTGGAGAAACAAATAAAGACTTTGAGCTATATGTTAAATTCCACCATGGTGGAAAACAAATTGAAGTGCTGAAGCGAGTTTATAGCAGAAATGAGAGAAGCGCAGGTCTGATACGCACAATGAGAGTGATATATCACAATTTAGACATAAATAATGCTTGACCAGGATCAGGGCCGTTTCTAGCCAATTCAGCACTCTGATCTAGTGGCATACAGGCATCGTCAGATTGACAGTACTCTAGCCCAATAATGTTGGGGGATCCAGTGGGGGCGGCAGTCATATTTCAGGGTGACCGTGCCACTCTTTATCACAACCCTGCTAAAAGTGCCAGTACGTGCGCTCATTGGCGCCCCTTCAGCTGGTGGCGCCCTAGGCGACCGCCTAGCTCGCCTATGCCTAGAAACGGCCCTGACCAGGATAATATAACAAGAAGCAAGGAACCAAGAGGATAACTACTGTAAGAAACAGCAAAACAAACCGTTGTACTGTATAATGAATCATACTAGATACTTAAACTTTAGCCTTACTAAATGTCAACTCACCCAAACCAACAGGGGCCGACAAGTAAAAATGTGTAATTAACAGGGTGGCGTCAACAGAAAAGCAATAAAGTTTATGCTTCATTATTTTAAGGGGTCAGTAGGCTTTAGTTACATCACAGCCATAACCATGTTTTGCTACAGGGACATTAGCTTCTAGATAGCTTTTGATTGGACAAAAAAATCTGTGTAATGCAGGATGAGTCATACTACATGAGAAACAATGTACATTTTAAAATGTAAATATATATATGCTAAAAGGATTTTAGCCTACACAAGTATATAGATTATCTTTAAAGCAAATGCACATGAACTAAAAGCCACAAAACTCCAATTCTGATTTCATGGGGTCTTAAATGATGTCTAATAGAGTTGGGCCATAGACCATGCCATCGTCCATCGCCGATGGCTGACAGACATCACGATGTTGAGCCGGCATCGTGATCCACCCCCCCACATACCCCCCGCATTCCGCCGCATCCCAAATCCGTGTTAGGCAAGGAAATTAAGTGTACTACGAACCCCTAAAGGGAATAAATAGCCTACGAGATGGGAGGATAAAAAATATATATATATTTCAATACTTTCTCTCGCCGTTACTAATATGCAGGGCATTGAAACCGCTTTCGAGATTCGCGACCACACGGACTCTATACTACGGAGCGGCAGTACCTACCACTCATTTTACAAGATTAGATATTTGTCAGTGGTGCTCAGTATCTGCAAATCATTCGCCATTGTCCTATGAGTCATCTCTCCTTACTCTGTGTATGTGATAAGTGAACTTTCATGTACTGTAACAGTCTACCGCTAGCAAGCGGCTAACCATGTACCTTTAGTGGCTCCGTAGAATGCGTTATTTGTTTTCCGTGCCTTTCTGCATACGGATTCATGCTTCGGCACACCCCCTAACCCCGCCCCCCGATGTCATCGTCCATCACGATGTTTCACTGTAGACATCGTCCGATGCCAATTTGGTTAATCGTCCAACCCTAATGTCTAACAGGTAAGACATTGCTTTGGGATAATAATTTTGTGTTTAATTATCACCCTTAATGCTGTGATTTTAATTAATTTATATATTTGAATGTCTTCTGGTTAAGAGACCATATAGATGCTCTATAATCTTCTGCATGACTGCAGGCCTGTTCTTGTGTGTGTGTGTGTGTGTGTGTGTGTGTGTGTGTGTGTGTACGCGCACGTTTTTTCCTTGTCTTCCACCACCGTTACCCTTTCACAAATTGAAAGTGAGGACCTTCCAGAAACTCGTCCTGATAATCACACATAAATTAATTAGAAAAGGTTTCTTGACATTCTCGCTGCATAGACAGGGGAAAAGACTCCGGGAAAAGCCATCAAATTAATTGTACGGTATGTGACTTTGATAATTAATTCAATAATTATTTCATGTCTACTTTAGCAACTCCTTCTGGCTGGAAAAAAATGACATTTTGATGATAGCAGTGTGAGGATTTAAGTTCTGAAAAGAAAATATGGGAAATTACACTGAAATACAGCAGTGAGAGAATTTAAACACCAAAAACACGACTTCAGTGGGTGCAAACACACATTTGAACATTTAAAATGTGTAAATATCAATGAAGTATATAACAAAATATAAAAGCAAGTGGAATTTGCAAACAAATAATTCTAGACCTTTTCTCAAAACATTTTCCAAACCATTTTTACAAAATTCATATGTTTTGAATAAAAAAAATGTTCTTGAGCTTACTTTTTTTTTTTTTTATACAATAAATGCTATTTGGTTTGATACTCTATTACGTCGCAAAGAAATTCATGAATTTTTAAGTGTGGTTAAACTGTCCAAATATTTTTAAGGCCACTGCATGTGTTGTAACAAATTCATATTGAAAAATGTGTTTATTGTACTCTATAAAACAAACTGAAATAGGAAAATGTCTATGACTAAATGTCTGAAGGAAATAAACTTTAAACCAGTGGTCGCCAACCCGTCGATCGCGATCGGCTGGTAGATCTTTATCACTGTCCCAGTAGATCCCGAAAAAAAACAGTAAAATAAGTACAAAAATGCATTACATTTATGGGGTTATATTAATGTATCACTGAAGGGAACTGTCTTGAGAAAAGTTTCGATGGCAATGGCATTTTCTTCTCCGTATAAAGCGCAACTCTGCTTTGTTTACAGCGGTAAACAAGGAAATGCTATATTGCGGTCGGTTCATAAGCAGTGTTGCCAAGTCCGCGGTTTTCCCGCGAAATTGGGCTACTTTAACACTGTTGCTGTGGGTTGTCGTTCATGTCCGCAGGTTGAAGTGTCCCCAATAGAAAGAAAGAAAAGAAAATCTGAATTCTGAATCAGCTATGATCGGCGCATCACTAATTAAAATACTAAGTAAAAAGCCTCAAATTTGAAGTACAATCTGGGATGTCTTTTTCTATCAATTCTTCAATAGGTAGATCTTGTCTTTCATAAAGGCCAAGGTCAGGGATCTTGGGCCTAAAAAGGTTGGTGACCACTGCTTTAAACTAAACAAATATTAAATTTAATTGGATTTAATCCAACCATTAATATAATATCAATGCAAAACAACCAGGCAGACGTGGCAAAAATGCCTTCGCTGCCCATTTCTTCATAAGTCCCTACAAAAAAAAATGTCTCTAGATATTTCTCACATATTAAAACATGTTCAACTGTTTTCTAGCTACAAATGACAGATGTAAGTGACACACAGAGAAGCCAGGGCCTGGCGGACGGAAGATATAGGGCAGGAGGGAGGAAAGACAAACTGAAAGGAGGGGCACAGAGAGAGAAACAGGAAACGGCAGGAAAGCACAGGCATCTGATAGGGCTGGTAATCGGTGTGGCCGTGTCCCGGCTGCAGCCGCCAGTTCGTGGGCCACATGGAGCAGCTGCGGAGATAGCAGCGGGGGACGGCAGTGAGAAATGTTCCTCCAGATTAAAGCCCACACCTCTCAATCATCAGCAGGGGAAGAGAGTGACAGAGAGAGGGAAGAGTATGTTCTTAATTACAGATAAATGCCCCTTCCTTCACAGTCAATCATCATTGTGTGAGTCGTATGCTACAGTGGAATGCACACTTCTTCACACACAATACTTCTAAATATAAATTGTTCCAGCCAGAAAGTTCTCGTGTGAAATTTATTAGATTGTCGTTGAGCTCCGTTTAACCACAAGTGTGACGATTGTCCCGCAGCCCACTGTGCACAATAAAGTTCCAACATTCTGCAGGTGTGTAGGAAGCATGCCAGGAGCAAAATAAAAATGAGATTCAAAGATACTCTCATCAGTGAAAAAATATAGCCTGAAAAACACACGTTTGTTACTGTTAATTTATTATACGAGCCTTAACTGAACAGAGAATAACCCATCAGATAATTTGATTCTTGGAATACCAACAGAGTTGAAATTGTTTTGTTTTTTTCTTCCATTTTATGTTAAAAAACATGGCCAACCATGACAAAAGTGAGGAAAGAAATACTTCTAATATTACATTTCTGGCCAACACAATGAAAAAAAAAATTATGTAAAAACAATTTTCACTCAGAAATTGCTAGTAAATTTCACTATTGATGACTAAGAAACAGCAAGTAACACACTGAATTAAATGTGAAATTTTAAAGTAGAAAAACGAAAACAGATATTTTCTTGTAAAACATAGTCCAATAATCTTTAATTTTATTCACAACTTTAAAATAATATATATATTTTTACAGTGTACCAATTATTTTCATGTTATAGCTAATAACTGATAAATAGCAGATATTAAAATTCTATACTATTTTGTCAAAAAATAAATCACCCAAATTCACTTTTACATTTCAAATGATTGACTTTACTTTTTAGTATGACAACATTATAATGCAACGGATGGAAAATGGACATTAATGTTGTTATTCGCTAAAGATTAGATTTAAATATGTTTTTTAATTATTAGTGTTGTTAAAAGATAAACTTTAAGTGAGCGTTAGATGGCAGCAAAGATTATCTAAAAGTAAAAACAAGAAATATCCAATATATAACCAATATAAACAGATACAGATAAATTACAATTCCCACATGTCAGGTCAGGAATCTGGGGAACACGCTGTGCTGGAATAAGAGGGTAACGTGGGGAAGTGAGAGCGACTGAGAATGGAAGTTAACGGTCTGACGCTGGTCCCGCTCTGCTCAGCCTCAGATAACAGCTTCGCCCGAGTCCCTCATAGTGCAGCACAACCACAGCCAGATCTCAGGAAGAAATAATGAAAGATTGCAGAAGAAGGCAAGATAATCAGAATAACTGAAAACCATCGACCTCACAGGCTGTCATTCTGACATATCTGTGCTGCCAAAACATTCTCGCCGACACATTAAGAAAACACATTAAGTTTGGTAGCCTGGCAAAATACCAGGTGCTGTTATACAGTGTAATGGCACTTTATGTAGCTCTCGGAAAATACCTGCTATCATGTTCTGTTTTTCCATGAACCTGTTACAGCATTACACTTTCCACAGTTCTCTCTCTAAATATATTTTTTCTAAAGAACCAAAAAAAAGAGCTCCTACAGCATGCAGAAGATTAATGGTCAGAACACAATTACAGATCTGGGTGTAACTGATATCACAATCTTGCTTTAAGTTTATGTACTGGAGTCTTTTTTATGGTTAGTATTTATTTTATACTGTTATGTGTAACCCAAATCAGCTTAACCACACTAACCACATAATTGATGAGACTGACAGCATGTCAAGATTATTAGCACGTTAAGGCTGAGTTGAATTTGTCCGAACAGATACCAACATAGTGGTATCAGGTTTCCACTAAATTATGCCCCAAATGACATACAAGAAATTATGAGGGAAAAAAAGGGAACAAAAAGAAAGAAATTCAGCTTTGTTCAGCAGGATATAGATCATCAAAGGTCTAGCAAAGCATCAGTGCCACCAATGCTCTTCCATTGAGAGTGACAGCAGATCAAAATAAACTTGTGAATCAATCTTTTGAATTAACTTTGAAATGCGGAGCACAATTGGATATTATATCCATACACTCTGGCACTCTGATCTAAGCTTCCTCATTCAGCAGCGAAACAATGGGTACAGGGATGAGATTGAATGACTCGCCAGTGAATTTCACTCCTGCAGTCGGGTGTTGTAGACACGTCTGATAAAACCTCAGACTGCAGGCGCTTTTGTCTCCCTGAGAACAATATAAATAAATATAAATATGTTTAACAAGGACTACCACATGCTACTCTGTTTAATAATTAAATCCAACTCAGTAATATTCAGGTTTTTTATGCTCATTCTATTTAAAGCTGAGGTGTGTTTTTTGTTTAAGTGAAAAGTGTAACCAGTGTGGCACTTCAAAACACTGATATTCTTGTTAGTTTAAGAATCACAACCAGCCTGAGACAGCAACACTGCCTTGGGACGGGGCTCTTTGTCCAACCAATGGAAGTAAGGGAGAGTGTTCGGGAAACCTGTTTAATAACAATCACTATTTTGCTATTTTTGCAAGAATTTAAAAACATACTTCATCTTTAAAATGCCAAAAAATTAACATACAATATTTACAAAAAATACAAAGAAAAAACTCAAATGCTAAAATAAGAAAAATCCATGTCTGACATCTAAAATCTATTTAGACAACTTCACTAAAAACATATATTAATGAAATATTAGAAATATAATAAATAATAATCTTAATAAATTAAAAATGTAATACATTTAGTTAAATGAAATGTACTTCTTAAATTAACTCTTAAATTAAAATTTTAAATATATAATATAAAATAATATTTCTAATATGTAAAATATAATATACAATTATAAAATATGAAATATAATAATATGTTTATATTATATTATCCATTTTTATTTATTTCTATAAATATTTGCAGCAATATACCAACAGGTGTGCGCATGTATTTGCAGGAACATTTCATAACATTGGACTGACATCCGCAAATACATTTCTTTTTAAATTTAGTTCCACTCTCTCCCTCTTTCTGAGCTATGCTGATATGTTTTTAATTTTCCAGCGCTCAGGACTCTTCAGGAGGTCTATGCAGATTTTCCTGCTTCTCTGCTGACGCTGTAAAACCTGGCCAACACCCTCCGCACCTATCAGCGTCCCTGCAGCCCTCTCATCAATGCCAGTTCCAGCACCCGCAAATAATTTATCAGCATTTAAATGCCACTGATAATATGCACACGCAGCTCCCTCCGATCCCTTATAATTAAATATGATAAAATCCCACCACGCCGGGTAAATAATAATAATCATTATTATCATTGCCATTATAATGCTTTATTGGAGTAATTTGAATAACTTATGTGGATAAGGAATGCTGGTGGGGAGGGAATGCTGGGCAAGCAGGAACATTATATGCAGAGCTAGTTTAGTCAAGGTCTATTTCCATTCTGTAAAACTCTAAAAGAGAAAGCGAGATGGAGAGAGAGAGAAAGAAAGGGGGAGAAGAGGAAAAAGGAGCAACGGTCCGCCAGTTAGAAGGGATTACTGTGACGGCCATTTGCATATCAAGAATTTTAAGCAGAGAGGAAAATATCAAACCCTCCAGCCAGCAAGGTCATTTTGAAGATAATTTTTTTCTTCATAATTTATTTTGCATATCATGCAGCAGGACACGTTATAGATTAAAAAGCTGCTTTGCCATATCAACCCATTCCTGACACTTCTGCCTCACCACTGCCTATCAATTCATTCAAAAGAACCCCACCCTGAAAAATATTCTCTGAAGATACAGAAGCAATTAACAAACAACAAGCATGAGTTTCCAGGGATGTTACGTATGGATGCTTTAAAGGAAGGATAGACAGCCTGTGCAAATAAAATTGTGTAAGGTGTCGAATTGTGATATGCGCTATCCTTTGATAATATGGTCATTTTTTTCAATTTAAAGCGGTCATATGATGCGATTTCAATTTTTCCTTTCTCTTTGGAGTGTTACAAGCTCTTGGTGCATAAAGAAGATCTGTAAAGTTGCAAACACTAAAGTCTCAAATCCAAAGAGATATTCTTTATAAAAGTTAAGAGTTAACCACGCCTACCTAAAACGGCTCGTTCTAACACACCCCCACATACCTACGTCACGATCTGGGAAAATTTGCATAACGCCGCCCAAATGTTAACGCAAAGAAAGAAGGCGTAACTTTAATTCTCACTGTAGTATTGTTGTTGCCGCAGCCATGTACCGAAGACGCTGTGTGCTTCGTTGTGAAAGCGAAACTACTTTGTTTAATCTTCCAAAAGAGGACGATATCCGCTTCGTCATGCCTAGAGCTGATCCGTGCTGGT